>NC_090891.1:10264176-10281676 GCF_036669925.1 Montipora capricornis | reverse complement strand
AGATTTTTGAATTTGCATATTTGCTGTTTTATTCCTTGATTAGGTTATGGCACACAGGAATCTGACTGTTGTGATACTTGATATGTTCATTTCAGTACATGTTTCATTTCATTTCGTTTCATTTCGTTTTGCAAAATACAGTAAGCCCAAATATGTTGTTTGTTTCAAAAAATTGTTCGCTGGAAAATGTGGCCTTTATGAATTCATCATGTTTTATGATATGCGAGCTCAACTGGATAGCTTTTATGGCAATAGGAAAGCATTTTCTTGTCAAAATGAGGCTTATAGCGTCTTTCTGGTGTGTTAACTGAATTAAATCGCGAGTTTGTATTTTCCTTCTGCCGCGTAACCTTGATTTCCACTCTCAAAATTTCCTCTAGAACCTACTTCATAATGGAATAATTGATGTTCTTGTTTTGCATAAAGCAAGCTAACAAAATCTATACCTTGCTGAGTTCGCATTTGTTAGCGTTAAAAGTATTTTCGGTCCGATGCTTTTGTTTTGTGAGGGGTTTATTGTTTTGGTCTCCCATCCAGAAACTAACCCCTCCGGACAGGACTTTACTTCAGTGAACTTTGGTATTACAAAGCTGTCAGATGCTCAGAGGGCACGCTTAAACTTGTGGTGAAAAGAAGTTGTGAGGGAACTTGAAAATTATCAACATGTCAGCCCAGAAGCCAATGTTTCTCGCTTCTATTTTATCTGTTATTCTTCAGAGACTGGAATGCTGTAGTTCAATACCACACAATTCAGTGCCTTCTGATTTTCTGTCATACGTACCACAGGCAACCCAGTGTATGCTTCACGGAAGCATCTCGTTATTGTTGGTTTCTTGATCTTCATGTTAGTTACCTAGAGCTGGAGGTCACCGGCCGCGTTATTCACAACACTCTTAATTTGGAACCTTCGCGGATGAATACCGTTTTTCACTTACCCAAATTAATTACAATTGAAACCAGTTTATCTGATGTCACGCTACATACTAGATCCTGCAAAGATAGACATAACGCCCACGTAATTTCCATTCAAACAACCAGTTCCAAGACATACTACCCCTATAGCTATGTCACCTGTTGAATTTATTTGCAATTGTAAACATTAAGCGATTTTCACCGGTACATTATCTGCGTTGTTATGAATGAGCAACTGGCTGCAGAAACATTTACTTGTTTTGTTTCGTACTTGGCAAATTAAAACATAGGCGCTCGAGAGGCGCATGTGACTACTCCAGAGATGTACAAGGGGAAAAGAAGTAGAATATTCTGTCATGTGAATAGGGGTGGCTGAATTGTGGGAATTGATTTACCACGTCTTTCATATCGATAGTTTTTCGACCATTGAAAAATTTACGTCCGATAGATCATTTTCACTGTCACGCAACAAAAAAATAAATTCGAAACGTTCGATGAAAAAGGCCAATAACTTGGAATGTTGCGGGAAACAAATTTAGACACCACCTCCAATTCTCAGATCTGTGCGGTACATCGTTTCTGAGCTCTTTGTCGAAGTGTTGAAATCACACAACTTTTACTTGTGTAGGTGGATCAAAGTGGACTTTACTTTGCCTTGAAATCGCTTACTTTTCGCTCATGAGATAAAATGTATGAACACATCTCCTAATGTACTTGAAAGGCGCAAACTGCTTAGATTCATAGGGATAGGTATTTTTTTCACTCAAATACAGCGGAAGCCCGCCTGACGGCCATACATTCTCTTATAGAAAATCCTCGTTAATGCGGTCACCCGTTAATACGGCCAACGGCCACAATGTTAAATCCCAAACAGTAGAGTCCTCTATAATTTCACCCCGTTAAGTCGGCCACTCGCGCCAAACGCCTGTGACATGTTATTTTCATTGACTTTCGTTAGTTACCGCTGTAATCGAACAGCCGATTTACTTCACAAAGTACTGTCAGCAACACTCCTCCTTGTTTTCATTACAAACATGACACTACTGTAAAATCCAGTAAGGCAAATCGCGAAGGATTGTCTTTGAGCTTTCATCAAAAACACGACTGATACTTAAGTCTTTCGGTTAGGTAATTACGGCAGCTTCCGTTTTTTTAGAAGCATGGTAAGCTGGGCCTGTTCTTGTTTTGATTTTAGGCTAAGAACGTACAGTACACTTAACAATTTTAAGCGTTTTACCTACTGTGCGAAGTTTCAAGTATTTTATACAATTACTGTTACGTACATCCTTGTTGTTTGTTAAGGAGAAAAGTTTTTCTGGAAGTGCAAATGCGATATTTGTCATTAAGGCCCTTTAGTCATGAATTTCACCCTACCCCCGGTAATACAGCCATTTTTTTTCGGCCCGTTGATGACCGTATTAAGGGGGTTCCAATGTAGCTTGGTATCATGGTGTCACCATGACAAGCTACATAAGGTGACAATTAGGAAATTCGAAATACTGTATTTTCGAAACGAAAGACGTCATGGAACTGGAAACTTGGAAAAAGATTTATTTTTCGAGTATCTTCAACCTCCTATAGATGACATGCAATAGTCCATTTCCGAGTTCATGCCTACCTTCTCCTCGAGGCGAGTCTAAGTGCGAAGTTTTTGTTATGAAAATTAGGTTTCATTCATATGTAAAGTATAACTAATTACCATCACAAAAACTTCGCACTTGTACTCGCTTTGAAGAGGAGGCAGACATGAACTCGGAAATGGCCTATTCAGAAGACCTTGCTAATTTGATGATCTAACTATGAACCATCTATAGTTTGACAATTACGTGCTACTGCAAAGCTTTGTATCTCGAAAACGGTGGCTTTACTAAACGCGTAAACGGGCTCAATTGGTCAATTGGTCGGTTAGAAACAAAATACGAAAGCGACGAGAAGTAACTGTTGTAAGAATTAAAACCTAACCTCAGAACCGTATTCTTCACAGATCATCTGCGAGCACGGGGCACCCGAACATTCCGTTCATCCTCGCGAACTATCGGCAATCCATCGTACTGTTTGCAGAGTCTGAACTTTGGTACTCTTAGTATGCGGATTGGCTCCGAAGTGTATTCTATTGTTACATACTCATTTTCGGAAAAAACTAACACAATGGCAAAAGTGACTAAGCGCCATGCGCAGTAGTCACAAAAACTACCTCGTCCAAAAATGCACCACTTGGTATTCCGAGTAAAAGCTTTAAAAAAGCGTCTTGATACAATAAAACGACAAATACAGTTAAACACACCACGACAAAGAGATCACAGAACAAAAGGCAGAAACTAAAATAGTGCAGATAAAAGGTCGAAACTATATTGTGTTGGCTTTTTCCCACTGACTTTCTATCTTTTCGACGGAAATAGAAGGAGGACAAACATTCTTGTATTCTTCTAATAAAGGTTTCAGTCAAATCTCTGTTTTGTTTGCACTGATGGGGTACTAAAAAGTACGCATGCTGACGTATGTTTCACTAGGTTAGCATCTACACAAGAAAAGAAAATCAAATATGCAAAAAAACAGTGAATAAATCAAAAAGTGTGTAGGAATTGGTCCACAACCGACAAAGTACTCACGGCTTGGGTTTTAAACTATTTTAATTTCGCTTTTCAATCACTTCGAAAGGTTATAAAAACTCCACCCACTAATCAATCACGCATTCCGCGTGCGTGACAGCAGTAAAAAAACGAAAGGTAAATAACAATTTTCCGGCAGCGACATCGGCAAAAAACTAAAACAAGGGAAAATTCGTAAAAAAAGAAAAAAAGAAAATAAATTTAATCGGGACAAGGAAATATCGGGTGTTGTAATAGATGGGGAAACTAAATCAAGCACTCGGTTTTCTTCCCCTGCTTCGACGGGGCACGAGAAGTTTAAAAAACTTGTTAATTCACTGCATTTACGAGTATCGCCAACCCAATGCATAGAAGTATCCAGCAATTTATATGATTTTTCTTGTGATATCTACCTTGGATGCTTGACATGGTCAGCAGTTTCCTAAATAGAGCGCCACTCGCAGCCAACCACTGATGTGTCATGAAAACGCTCGTGCACAATGTTCAAAAGGTTAGTACCAGTCCACAGGGCCATTGGCACTACGTTGACTACTGCCACTAAAACGTGTCTTTTCCAACGCATTTGCCAAACACTCATCACAGCCATATTCTGATATCGTGTCACAATCGCTAGAGACAGGCCGGTGAAAAACCATTCAATCAGTAGGGAAATAGAGGTACGGATGCCAAAACACCGAAACAACTCCAGAAGGGCTTCGTTTTGTGTAAAGACAAGATCATACAAGATCAAAAACCCGTTAACAGCCACAATGGCAGTTGATTCAGACAACATACCCATAATGGCGATATCAGCCATTAGTCTCTCCGGCTAGGAGTTCGGAACCTTCCCCATGACAATAATTTCCTCTTGCAAAGCGCATGGCACAAATGATCAATCACAACCATTGTACTTCGTTCTATGACTTCTGCAGCTCCATGGATGATTCCAATAATAACGATCGATCTTAAATTGCCAAGATCCGCTTGTAAAATTCGAAAGATAAGAGCTGAAACAAAGTACAACGGCGACAATAGCACGAAGGAAAATCCAGGGTAAATGATGTCATAGAAACGTTGAGCACATATTCGCGAGGTTACTTTCAAGAGAAGCCCAGAAAGAGGAGCAAATACTGCGATTAACAGCTTCCCCCCAGCATCCTGTTTATTGTACACCGGATAAATCAATGAAGCTACCATAAAAAACATCAAAAAGCACAAACAACCTGGTGTTACCATACGAATGACAAATATTAGCTTTTGTCTAAGTGAACGAGTGCAGAAATGATTTGCTAAGAGGTAAATCTGGAGAAGCTGATTGCTGAGGAAAATACCATTCAGAGGAATCTTTTGTAGACGAGAGATGTTAGAATGGGATATCCCGAGGGCTTGTAATGCAACTCGATAAGATGTATCCAAGGCATAAGTAAACACGCACGCAAAACACAGTTTCCTTTTCACTCCAATTAACTGATAAGGGCGAAAAAGAATGAGAAATATAAAAAAGGACCAAAAGAAATAGAGAAAACCGCAACCAATTATATCTGACACGGATCGCATCCATTGCATTCTTAATGACCATGTGTTCATTGGGCGAAACTGGCGATTATGCACTGTTTTAAACGAGACGTAAATGGTCAGCATATACACTGCTCCCACTATAGAAGCGACCAAAAGTGTAATTAAACCTGCAATAAACATTGATTTACAAACAGTGCAAAGACCGGATGGTCTTAGTTGCTTCCAAGCCATGGCAGTCTTTTCTTCTTCCTTATTTTTCTGTATTTCGTTTTCCTCCGGGGTCACCGCATCAATAACTTCAACTTTGAGGTGTCTAGACGTCGAAAAGGCAGAGATTATGTCTTCCCTGTCGCTGTATTGTTGGTAAATAAGTTCATCGATTGGATAATAATACCATTCTCGACCGGTGCTTCCAAGAGTATTGTAACCAAAAGCCTCTATTGTGAATTCAGGTTCGTCGGGGTTGTATTTCTCTATTACTCCTTGAGTAAAACTGAAAACTAAATGGCTGAAAAACTCCGTCAATGTACCGCCAGTCATTTCGACCTCTATATCCAAAAAGATCCCTGCAATTTGTAAATTGCAAGTTTAAAAGATGTAGTTGTTAAATTAGTCAAATTTGTAATGAAATTCAGCTGAGCTGATATTGTCAGTAATAACTTGAAGAGCAGAAGTACAGCTCCACGCGGCCCCAAAGAGCTGAAGTTCTTTGATCAACATTCGGTGAAGACGATATTTGAAGGTGATTTGAAGTTGTAATTCAGTTTCGGTTCTAGTGAGCTGAAGTTTCGAACTACCAGGGGTGTAACATGTATGGCGGTCCACCTTTGAATCTTTCTGTTTCGTAACAGAAACGATACGTAAATTTACGCTCTGAGCGCGCGTCAGCTTGCACGTGTAGTATCACGTAACTTTTGATGTAAACAAACCTCGAAAGTTCGTACGTTTGACCAGATCAGACATATAACACATAGTGAGATGGCGTGGCAAGCGGATATGGAAATATATGTGCAACAGAGAAACTAGTCACTTCGATTTGGTGTGGGACGCGATAGTTTTACACTCCTATTTTGACAGGATTGACGGGGGTGAGTAAGGTTTTGTCCACCTCCGACCCCAAGGCGGACGGAAACGAAATGTATTTCTTGCATTATGTAGCCTCCCACTCAGACACTCTTAGGGCTTCGTCACGCGTTCCTCCCCCACAAGCGTCTGCTGAAACGAGCCAGAATTTACGTAGACCAATCACAGCGGACTTCGGATTCTGGAAGTTCGTGGGAAGTTGATTTCGGAATATTCAGTAGAGTCCTCAAAGCGAATGCATTTGTTGTTTCTAGTTTAGTACACAAGCATTTACTCAATCTAAAATTAGATTTAATTTTTTTTGTGTTGCGAACCGATCGTTTTCACTCAGTGTTTCCCCCACGAGCGTCTGCTGAAACGAGCCGGAATTTACGTAGACCAATCACAGCGGACTTCAGATTCTGGAAGTGCACTTTGTTGAACCCTAAGAAATACGGTCACAAAATGGGCATTTTGCCTCCACTACTCAACCGGACACTCAAGCTAGGTGAGACATGGGCGCCTTTGCCAGCCAAGCCGCCGTGCAGTTTATTAAGCATTGGAATAGGTACAAAAATATTAAATTTAGACTCCACTACACAACATCAACAGACAAAATGTAAAGGCAAATAAGTTTATTTTGGAACGGCTTGGCGAGAACCAACCTTAAAACTACGTATAAAATACAGCAGTACTGGTAAATAACTAGTGTACAACACTCGTAAATAAACTAGCTTTCACCAAAATAAAGAGCTGCTACATCTGGTCGATATCAACCTGAATCCCCCATTTAAGCACGCAGGCTTAGTGTCAGTTAGACTGCCAGTAAAACTGCCAGTTAGGCTACCAGTTAGGCTGGGGAAACTAAATAAAACTCTGATCAACGAATAACTGGGACAGGGAACACTGAAGGACCGCAGAGGCTGAGCGCCGGGAAAAAACTGAAAATCGTTCACTAACGTACCCGACAAGGCATGTAGGCCAATTGCCAGTTAGGTTACCAGAAAAGGCTAGGGTACGAAAACAAGGGTAAACAAATGCCTACCACCCCTTACAAGAAGTCTGTCACATTGTAAGCAATAAAACTACGTAAAGCTAGACGTATCTCGCCAATTAAAGAGCGGTCACAGGACAGCTGAACTAATGATACATAGAAAAGATGCATATAAAACATCAAGTGATTAATTTCATATACATCTAACGTAAATATATTAAGTAAAGGAACATCTAGACAACTGTGAAAAACCAAACTAGTACATAAGATAAGAAAACTGGCAGAGCTGAGCTACCGCTTACAACTAAAAGAAATGCGGTAAGACGGAGGCCAGAAAAAACCTGCCCCAAAAAAAAAACCCCAAGGGAAAAACTGCGGGCAGGAGATTTGGGTAGGAACCAAGGCTCAAAGCCCTTCCTACGGGACTTTACAATGTAATCGAGAATAGCCTGCTCCTAAGGAGGACATAAAACAAAAGCAAAAAACAAAAATTAAAGAAAAAACCAAGGAGAGGTTGGTTCAGAAGCCTAGATGACGTACACGTGTTATACGCAGCTTTATATACCCCCGATATGGCTACCCATGGTGCACCCGGCCTAGAACCCAGGCCCTGTTGTAGCTCGTGCCGTCGAAATATTTATTTCTGCCTTCTTCGCAGGCTCATACGCCAGAAATAACATATTTAGACTCCACAACACAACATCAACAGACAAAATGTAAAGGCAAATAAGTTTATTTTGGGACGGCTTGGCGAGAACCAACCTTAAAAGTACGTAGAGAGACAAAGTATTGGGCATATAACGAATGAAAACTCCTAGAGCCCGAGAGACTTGGAAACTGAAAGCCTTTGATCAGAGTCATCATCCACATAAATGTCTTTGGCTTAAACGGACTTCCAGCGGCCGTGCCTCTGAAACACCCTGTCACTAACCCCATTATTAGCAGCGGAAGTGGCCCCTCCCGAACGAAGGGAATGAAAACCAAAAGAGGAAGGGTCAACTCCGACGCTTCTCAGGTCTTTGCGAAAGGCCTCCCTAATTGTAGTATGGCTGATAGGCCTGTCCTGGGAAACTAACTTAAAGGAGTTCTTCCCCCTAGAGGTGGGTCTAAAAATGAGATCCCTAGAGCTAGAGGGGATGGAAAAATGTGACAGGACAAGCAGGGCCAGAAATATCCGAAAAAATCACCTCATCGCCTTTACGGAGTTGGTCGTTCTTACTTGTGAGAACCCTGATGACCATGAAACCCTCGTGAAAGAAAATATCATTCCTCCTAATTCTGGAAACATCATCGAATCTAAAAAAGCCAGCGAATGACAAAACGTACATAGTGACATTACGTAAATGAACGGGGTTTCGAAGGTCGTCTAAGCCAATAAGGTCATGGATGACCGAGGAAGAAATTGGTTCCTTACGGTTGACGACCCTAGTACCTAAAACCCTTTTGGAAGCACATCTAACCGCTTCAACGACTGGGTTATCCGTAGGGGAGGGGATACCCGCCATGGTATGAGCCCATTTAATACCATAAAAAGCCGAGGCTACGACGGATGGAGAGTGCGACTCGTCAATGAGGTGTTGCAAATACAAGGCAACATGGCAGGGACTTGCAGGACAGGCGCAGGAATGAAGCTTACTGGAAGCGAAATCTTTCCACTTGCGAAAGGCACGATGGTACACCATTGTCGTACTAATGGCCTTTGAGGAGAGAACCGTTGACTGTAGACTGTCTATTGTATCAAAAACACAATAGGAAAATATGAAGAGCACGAAAAATAAAAAAGGAATAAATAATAATAAAAATAATAATAAAAAACGAGCTAAGGTACGGGAAAAGGGAACCGCCCAAAAAAGAGGGTGGGGGGGGGGGGGGGGGGGCGAGAAGCTACATGCAAAAAGGAAAAAGAAAAACTAATGAGCACAAACCTGAAGATCTAAGCACAACGAACGCTTTAGCAGCACAAATAGCACTTTCCGTCAGGCATAGAGCAAAAGCCCGCCAGGGAGGACAGAGGTCTGGGGCGACGAAAATTAACTCGAAGCGCAACTACGTTAAAATCTATGGGCCTGGAACCGAAAAGAGAATTACGGGCTTTCCCTGGAACGAATAACCCCTGGAACTTAGGCAAATAAACCCAGTCGACAACAAAACTATTCCAGTGCACTCCATCTCTAGCACAGACATTCCAGAAAAAGGCTGACTTCCATAGGGGAAGAACAAGGGTTCCCTGGGCGCGGCAGAGCTCCATATGCTTGATGACTCTGACAATAAGGCAAACCGGTGGACAAAGCCAGTTGTTGTCGTAACCCCAATATTGAGCAAAGGCATCAACGGCCTCACAGCCTGGCTGAAAAAACCGAGAATTAAATCTTGGCAACTTGGCGTTGTAGCTACAGGAGAACCTGTCAATAATGTGTGGGCCCCAGAGGTGGTTTAATCCTTGAAAAACAATATCGTTGAGGCCGTAATCGTCGAAATCAACAAGCTTGCTGATACAGTCCGCACTGACGTTCAGGTCCCTGGGTATCCACTTGACCTCGAGAGAAATACGATGTAGGAGGCAAATTTGAAAAACAACGAGGGCTAATTCCAGTAGGTCGCATTTCCTGCTCCCGTTGCGCAGAATGGATTCAACGTTCTGGTTGTCAGAATTCCAAAAAACCTTAGAATTAGATGAACGGCTCGCGAAGGCTTCTAAGGCAAGACAAACCGCTTTGAGCTCTGTCCAACTCGAAATACGGACACTTTCCGCTAAAGGCCAGTTCTGATGAAAAGTCAGCTCAGGTTGGGACTCCACAAAAGCGCCGCAGGCTTAATCGGAAGCATCGGAAAAGCAGCTAACTCTGACCGGAAGCGAAGAAGCCCTCCAATAAATTGTGACGTTGAGAACATGGACATTGTTCGACCAAAATTCAATTTCACAAAGAGAATCATCGCACAGGAAAACCTCACTATCCCAGGAAACAGCTGAATTAACAACTGAGAAAAGAAACTGAGTCATGATGCGCGCCACGGACCCCACGCAACTCGAGAGGGAAATAATTTGACCGGCTACACTCGCGACGCGTTTAACGTGGACCGCGGAGGAAGTCTTGTATGAAGACAAAGCCGCTAGGTCTTGAGACAATTTAGCGATGCGTTCATCCGTGGCTCTAATAGTACCATCGAGAGTGATGAGATGAACGCCAAGCCATGAGATAATTTGAACGGGCTCCCACAGGGATTTGTCCTTATTAGGGACAAATCCAGACTTAAGCAAGTCGGCATAGACAGTCAAACTATTAATTTTGGCTTGAACTAGACCAGCTCCCTTCCTAGATCCATCGTCAAGAAAAATGACAATAGGGATGCCCTGGCTTCTCCAAGATTTCTGAAGCGGTTTGAGAATTTTTGTGAAAATAAAGGGTGCTGGCGAGATCCCGAATGGAAGCACACAAAATTGAAAATACCTAAAAAATCCCTGTGCCGAAATCCCAGGCGAACGCAAGGAATTTCCGGTGATCGGGGAAAATCTCGATGTGGTGGTACCCGGACTTGAGATCAATTTGAATAAATAAAAACCCTTGTCAAAAACTTGAGTAGCCACAGACAAGTCATCGCACTTAAATTTCTGTTTGAAGATAAAAGTGTTAACGTGCCTAAGATCCAGGATAAGCCTTTGTTTGCCGGAGCGTTGGGTCGAAACACAAAGCGGGTTAATAATATCTGGAGCACAAAATATTTCTTCGATGAGGTTGAGACTAAGAAGCTCATTAAGAGCTATGGTAACAAAAGAATTGTTACTACGTGCGGAAGCATTGTTGGCTTTGTAAAAGGGCGTGGGTAGCTGGAAGAACGGAATTTTGTAACCTTGGCTAATAACATTCAAAATGAACTGAGAAGCTGGCAAAGTACGCCAGAAATTGAAACAATTGAAAAGTCTTCCCCGAACTGAAGGTTGAATAGAAATATCAACAGTACTCTCAGAGTCCTTAACCGCGGCTAAAACTAGCGGGGTGATGTCAGAAAAAACTGATGTGACATCGAGACACTCCTGATCTGAATTACGGCCTCCGCCAAAAAAAAATCATATCACTACAAAGAAAATTGGAAAAGATTGCACCTGATTGTTTTCCTTCGTCGGCTAGTCATTTAGGAGTATGTGAAGTTTGCTTGGCCATCGACAGGCAACAGGAGCGCCAATGACCTGGCTTTCCACAAGCAAAACAGGTGCCGGTATTGGGCCGACGAGAAGAGAAACCAGGAACGTTCATCATAAGAGGTTGATGTTGAAACTGCGAACTTGAGGTCGACGGCGGGGTTCCAATGGACGAGGATCTGTAATTAGAAGTCGAAAAGGTGGTCTTATTCTTTTTACGGACCTGGAGCGCTACACGGGCACGTCTTTCTGCACTGTAAATTCTTTTATCGTCCTCCGAATCATCGGCCAGATCCTGCTGTTTATATTCCTCAACTGTCGCCCAGCCGAACTCCGACTTGTCCGCTAATAAAATAAGCTTTTGCCTATCGCAGAGCAGTTTCTCATCTTCCGCGAGATCCGACTTTACTTTCTCTAGCTGACCAATCTCCGCAGCAGACTTGGCGATACCAATATTTTCCGCTAGCTTACGGTTAAAGTTAAACTGGTCTTCATTGGCCTTCTTCTTGAACTAATGTGGTTCGTCATACTTGAGTTTCTTGATTGCTTTCATCTGCTGCTCGACCGAGTCTTCGTTGGAGCGCTTGATTTGACCAACGCTTTGTGCTAACAAATCTTTGAACGAGTCCATTAACTGCTTGTTATTCTCGCGAATGAGATCAGACACTTCGTCTTTGCTGACGGACATAACGCAGAAGACAAACGACGAGAACGTTAAAGAAAAAACCAAGGAGAGGTTGGTTCAGAAGCCTAGATGACGTGCACGTATTATACGCAGCTTTATATACCCCCGATATGGCTACCCATGGTGCACCCGGCCTAGAACCCATGCCCTGTTGTATCTCGTGCCGTCGAAATATTTATTTCTGCCTTCTTCCCAGGCTCATACGCCAGAAATAACATTACATGAATTCTAAAATAAAGAGAAAAGCAATGCACCAGAGCCGGACACGAAAACTCCTAAAAAAAACCAGCAGGTAAAAAATGCGGGGAACGTGTACCCCCGACCAAGGCAGTGGTGCGACCCTCGGGGTACTAGGAAATTCTAATTGAAAGACACTACTTACAATGTAAATGAACGCTATCATATACCGCCTAACGAAGGCATTAAACACTTATTCAGCTCATTAGGACAAAAAAAAAAAAAAAAACAGGACTTGTGCACGCGGCGAAGGCTAACCGTAGAATGCCTCACTCGCTAAACGATCGCCAAATACAAACCACGATCACGTGGCACTCCAAGCGCCTGCCGCTCACAACCAGGCCTCTGCTACGTGACGGCAAAATATCAATTTATGCTAATCGAGATTATCACAAATTGCATTTCGTGTGTTAGGCATTTAAATAGCCTCCCACGCAGATACTCTTGGCACTTCGTCACGCGTTCCTCCCTCACGAAAGTCTGCTGAAACGAGCCACATCACATTCTTTTCCCTTTGTTAAGTAACTGTCAGTAACGGCCTAGTATAGATTGCTCCCCTGGGCGCGTCAATGCGTTAACTTCTTGTTTGGATGAATCACGAAAGGGACAAAGCCTTTCCAAAATATTCCTCAGAAATACAATTTTTTTCCCCGGTGGGGTATACATTTGTACTCTCGCGAGTAAAAATGCGAGTACTTATAAGATTTTTGAAGGATTTCGAGATTTTATTTCTAAGACTCTGCTTAATTGGGTGGCTGCTGGAGTGGAGTGGAGCCCTCAAAGCCCTGTCTTTGTCATGACGAGCGATATTTGAATCTTTGGATAAGGGACCTCCCCTTCCGGCTTGATCATGTTCCCGACCTACCCAGATATGTTCTCCCTGGGCATTTTCAGACGTCTTTTGACGATAAGAGCGGCTACCAACATGTGCTCCTCCATTCCTCGTCACGTACCTATTTTGGTCTTGAATGGAATGATGTGTATTCGATATTTCGTACCCTACCGTTTGGCTGGAAGGCGAGTGCCTTTATCTATCATAACCTGGGTTTATTCGTTACTGGTGCAGCTCGTTCGTTCGGTGTTCCTGTGTCGCAGTACACCGATGATCGTCATGTTGGCCAGCTTTTTCGTTCTCCTGCTCGTGCCAGTTTAGTTCCGAGCAACGTCCTCGCTGAAGCCGCTGCCTACATAATGTGTTACCTGCCTATTGAAGCGGGCTATTTTATTGGTATCGCAAAGTCGCAGTGGGTTGCATCCGCTTGCGTTCGCTTTCTTGGTTTCTTGTGCGATTCCTCGCGTCAAGCATTCCTGCTGCCAGACGATAAGAGGCTCAAGTTTAGTAGCTTGAGAGAACAGATGTTGGCTTCCCGCAGTATTGGCCTTAAAATGCTCCAGAGCTTTGCGGGAAAAGTGATTTCATTCAGTCTGGCGGTCCCTGGATGCAAGCTTTATATTCGCGAGACGTTTAAAGCGATTTCTCAGCTCAGTCGATCTTCGAGGCCGTTTGCGTGCATCGACGGAGACCTTCGCGCCGAGATTTTGTATTGACGCTTTTTGGACGAATGGAAGGATTGTTTGTCTTGGCGGTCCGAGCATCATCTCACTGTTTCACTTTACTCTGACGCCTCTTCGCGCTCTTGGGGTGCAGTTTTGATTCAGGATAGTCAAAGATTGGTCTCAAGGGATTATTGGTCCATTGACTCGTCTGAAGATATCAATGCGTTGGAGTCGAAGGCTCTGTTGAACGCTCTCGTCGCGTTTCGGGCCCGATTGTCTAATTCGAGGGTCGACGTTCATATTGATAGTCGCGTCCTTAAGTCCGCTCTGGATGGTGATGGCTGTAAGAACTCCGCCATTAATGACGTTGTGAAGGATATTTTCCGTCATAGTCGTGATTGTAATTTCAGCATCCAGACTTTCTACGTTCCTTTCAGCCGAAACCCAGCAGATGTGGACATGGTTGTGCTTGGAGCGTTGTTTCGGCCCTCATTCCTTTGATTTGATGTCCCTGGATAGTAATTGCCAGAGGGATAGGAGCGGGAACCCGCTACCTCATTTCACTCCTTGGCCTACCCCTGCAGGTCGGCGGGGGTGAACGTTTTCGCCAACTCTTTGCCTGCTCGTCAAAACATCTACATTTTTCCGCCTTTTGTCCTCATCGGTCCACTCCTTCGTTACATATTCAGTCAAGATTTCCACGATGCGTTCACTTTGGTCGTTCCTGACTTTCACACGCGACCCTTCTGGTGGGCACCCCTTCGGGCTCTGATTGTTGACCGTTTACTTTTGGGCAGAAAAGGCTCCAGTTCGGTGCTTCTTTTCCCTTCTCGACATTCTCCACAATGGCTCCCGCGTGACCTACAATGGGACCTTTGGGCTTTTCGATGTGTCTATCAGTGACTTGACAGCTGTTGCTTATGTTATTGGTTGCCAGGTTGCAAGAATTTGGAAAGCCGCCCGTCGCTGTTCTGCGTGTTTGTATCCAAATGACATTGACGCCAATTTTTGCCAGGCGTGCGGTTCGCAGACTAGCCTTGTGAAGGTCGGGAAGCCTAATAAACATATAGATCATGTGGGGATATCCAGACGTTTCCAGGAGTTCTCTGACGCGGCAAGCAACAAGCGTTATCAGCGACAGAAGTCCGCCTTGGAACGGCAACTTTCAGATTTCCTAGCTTCCTTGTCCCCTCCGAAGTGCGTTTCTTCCTGTACTTTGGACGATGTTATTAAGTTCTTGATAAGCAGAGACAAGACAGGTACAACTGTAGTTCATACTCAATCGTGTCTACGTGTTAGTTGTAATTGCCTCTCGCGTTTGGCCGCCGGCTCGGTAGACTCGTTGCTAGGGAAGCTCAGGGCCATTTTCAACAATATTGGCCGTTCACGCGATTCTAACCCTGTAGCGCACCCTCGTGTTAAGGAGTATCTTAAGTTTATACGGGAGGAACAGGCCGCTAGAGCTATTTTACCTTCCCAGGCAGTCCCGTTGTTTTTTGCTAAGTTCACCAAGTTGATAGATTTCCTTAGGGTTTGATTAGGGAGAATACACCCTTAGCCGCGGTGAACAAGTATATTTTGGTTAGGGATACAGTTTTCTTCGTTGTTGATTTTTTCACGGGGGATCGTGCTTCGGACCTACAATCCTCGCCAAAAGTCCTTGAAACACCCCCTTCCCCTGCACAGTGTTCAGATGACATTTTACTCTTTGACTGGCTGCAACAACATTGAAAAAGGGAGGGGGACGAATACGGTGCGAAAATGTCCAAAGTGTTTCAAGGTTTTTGTCGAAGATTGTAGGGCGTCTGCTGGCCAATCAAGTTTTCAGGTTGAAGGATCGGAAGGGATTGACATTGACTAAGACTACACGGGGTAGTGCAACCAGCCCGTTTATTTTGGAACCCTTAAGCTTTGAAGACGCTGGAGTTTGCCCAGTCGCTTGGATTGAATATTATTTGTCTGTTTGTAATTTGTTAAACATCGTGCTGACCGGGGATTATTTCTTTAGGGGTACTGACCGAGGGAGGACCGTTAGCCAAAAGCCTTTCTGCAGTTAATAATCGTTTACGTAAGCATCTCACAGGGGCGAAGTTGAATGGTGGTGAAACACCTCACAGCTTCAGGCCCGGCCTCTCGAATACTCTTAATATGCTATGTTGTTCGCAGGATGATATATCCCGTTACTCAGGGTGGCGCAGTGGGGGTCTGGCTCGGTATTATACCAGGATGTCCAATACCGCCGGTTCTTTTCCTATTCCCGCCTCGCGTTCCCTTTGCCAGAACCCAGCGTCTCATCCCAGCAACCTACAATGTATTGTTTAAATCATGATATTAGCCTCCTTGCGTTATGTTTCGCCAGCCCCCCCACCCCTTTTTTGTTTTGGAGTTCGTTTAGAATTATGGTTATTAAGAGGAATTTGAGTAATGGAGAGAATTAAAGGGGAGTCTTGTTGGAAACGTTTGGTATCCGTGTTGTTTGCCAATTTATGAGTTGTTGTCGTGGTGGCGAGGGCAGGAGCGGACTGTTCCCATAACTTAATCTTATGCGATGAGGTAATGAGTATGCAGTGAGGATATGGTACTATTAACTCACCTGATTACCATCTTGGATTATTGGTCGAGCTTGAATGAATTAGGACAAAAACAGAACCTGAAGCCACTTCTTTTAAAGTGAGTCTTCCTGATTAAAGCTGACCAAAATTGCTAAGGGACGGACCATTAGAAAAGTGATGGGGGGGGGGGGATGGGGGATTTTCAGCTAGTACGAATTTTTTTTTTTCGCGCACTGCTTGTGCAGGAATTTTTTTTTCCAGGTGAAACCCCCTGCACGAATTTTTTTTAGACAAATATTGCTTTTTTTTTAACAGTGAAATCTTGATTCATTATCTATGTTTTTGTGATTTATGAATTATTCTACACTCACAACAGATCAAAGGATACAGGACACTTATTAATGCAAAATCTTTTTGAAAATGTACACACAGTGAGAGAGGAGGAAGCCACTTGGAGTGGACGGCTTCCCTGTACACTTTTGCAGTCCCTGCCCTCTGGAATTCCCCTCCCACAGCCCATCATGATGATGCCATACTCCATTCACCAACACAGCCCCTCTGTAGTGCCCTCCAATCCAAAATCTAATATTTATTTATTGCAAATTTTATTTTATTATTCTTATTATAACACAGTATTAACCGAGAATATATCGTACATGTAGGTACACTAGCTGCAATTTAAAACAAAAACAAGGTTTTAATTGTATCCTTTCAATAGGAAGAAAGTGATTTTTGTTTATTCATATCGTGCCTGGTAATATTGTTGATTTCTGAATGACATTTCTGGCTATTGTAGTGTGAATTAATTTATGTCACCTTTAATTTGGCATTTCATTCAGTGTGAGGAAAACACCTCAGTACACTAGATGTCTTTATTTATTAACAATAACATAGCAGGGCCTAGGGTAAGGCCCCAAGAATATTTTGAATGAGAATTATTTTAATAGACACTGGCAAATATTATATAATTATTTTAAAAAAGTCACAATTGGACCGTCCTTCTGCATGAATTTTTTTTCTTTACCTTCTTTGCGTGTATTTTTTTTCTTGGCATTTTCCCTTGCATGATTTTTTTTTGGTTTTTTCCCCATCCCCCCCCCCCCCCATCACTTTTCTAATGGTCTGTCCCTAACAATAAAAATTTGTGTTCTCCTTTTCTCCTTTATCTCGATATTGATCCGCAATGGCGTAATGCAAATCCAAACCTATCATGTTAAAAATCATTAAGGGACAAATCGACATCAATGAACATTTGAAACAACCCCATTCTTGTGAGTTTCTTTTTTTTTTCCAGCAACAACCACAGGCCGCCCAGAC
>NC_090891.1:10234176-10256676 GCF_036669925.1 Montipora capricornis | reverse complement strand
TGCAGTTGTAAGTTCATTTATTGATAATTTCCTTTCAAAACAACAGTACAGTGCAATGCAATCGGATCCAATGCAATCTATTTAATGATCTCGTCTCTACCATTGTACTCCCTATGCACATAACTCCGAGATCCAGTCCCCTCAGGGGACGGCAGCACATGGCACATGGCGCATGGCGCATACATGCATGTTTTTTCAGTATCATGAGAGGAGCACTTTCCAGTAACGTTCTAATCCAATTTATCCATGAGCTGGCTTACAGGAGCCTTTGATTATTATCTTTTGTTAAAAAAAACAGCGGTCAGTCCGATTTTAATTGAAGAATATCGTAACATTCCTCCTCTACGTATCTTTGAGGCCTCTCTATTCAGACTAGGTCTTAGACGGGTCGGTCATGGTTCCCACCCATTATGAAGAAAATGAAAAAAAAATTTACTGAAAAAAACTGTTTTACATGATTGCCGTGTGGGAATCCGATATGTCAGATTCCTGCTTAATTATACGTTTGAACTGCCCACTAGATTCAGTATTGGGGCAAATTGTTCTACAAACATGCCCCGCTGTAAGACAAACTTCGTTTCAAATAATTAGTATTTGGCTTCGGCAGAGTAAGTTTACCTTTAAAGTTGCTCAAGTTATATTCAGCAACACGTTGACTGAAAAGGCGTTCAAGGTATTGTTTTAATCATAATTACGGCTTTTTGTTTTTTACGTCGAAGAGACTGTTTCTCCCACTTGAGAGTATCGAGAAGGAGGTTGGAGCTCGTATCAAAGGGTAATTTAGTGATTACCCTGGCTGCGCGATTTTGTAATTTTTCAGCTTATCACTGGACTTTTTCCAGACAGGACTGCAACAATCAAATGTGGTAATATTGACGCGTTATAAATTTACATGATTTGATAAAGAAAGCCGATCATCGATGGTAAGACCCAGGAATTTAGTGTGATCTACTGTCCTGATCATTTCGTCGACAATTCGTATACCAGCCTCGTCACATTGAGTGTTTTATCTCTGGATGGATCCAATTGGCATTAACTCGGTCTTAGCCATATTTAAACTCAGTCTGTTGGCTCTCAGTCAACAGTTAAGGTTACTGAGTTCAGGAGTTATTGCCAGTTTAAGCTGTGTTAAAGTTTTTGCAGTTAGGGTTATATTGGTATCGTCAGCGAACATTCTAGGGGAAGCTTCCCGAAAGAACCTTACAAGTAGCAGTGCGAAGAGTTGTCAGTCTCCATTTACATTACATCTTTGGGCCCGATTGCTTTGGTACGATTAAAACCACGTGATAGTTGCCTGGTCGGCCCCAACGTATGATATCGTGCGTAAAATAATTTCATGATCGATAGTGTGGAATGCTGCAATCTGGTTCTGTGCATGGAGTAGGCTCATTTTTGGGGTCTTCTTGGCTTGCTCAAGTTGTTGACGGAAGTTCGGATACCGCAGCACTTGTTAGCACTGGCTCAAGGGATGTGCTTCGCGGAGAGATATTAAAAGGGATGCTACGAAGCGGCTGCGGGGTACGCAGAGAAAGATACATTGAAGAATAAAAGCGATGTAATGAAGTGGATTTTAGAATCGGAGCCCATGTGTTGAAAATATGTCGCTCGTACGTGATATTCTTCTTCGTTGTACAATATTCTTCAAACTTGTCAACCACAACATTTGTCTTCGTAGCGTCTCCGCTGCTAAGACCAAAGGTATTCAAGATTTCAACTGTCTCTGCACCTGCAACTGTTAACAGTGTCGAGAGCACTGTTAACTTTCGAAGGTTTTCTAGTCGCGTTGATATAAAGCTGCCTTCTTCGTAGCATGACCTGCTAAGCATGCAACGGGGATTTTAAAGGGAACCTTGACAAAACAAGAAAATTACTTTAAACCACAGAACATAATGTTTACAATAAAAATTGTTCGAACTTTTTCCAATGAAAGCGATTGTATCCCAAATAAATGAATTTCAAAAGCGCTTGTTTTGGTTTTCAAATTTCCCGGGTGCCGCCATATTGAATAATTGGGACGTGCCGTGGTTGCCCTATTGTTTCAAAAGAAAAGCTCTTGATTTGAAAACAATATCAGCAACCATAACACGTCAAAATTATTCAAGAGGGTGGTGCCCGAGAAATTTGAAAGTGAAAAAAAGGGATTCTAAGTTCATGGTTTCGATCCACGCACTTTTTTTGGAGAAAAGTGTCGAGAAGATTTTGTTGAGATATGTAATTTTCCGCTCTTTCTTGCCATGTGTTGCTTGTAACTTAAGGTATTAGAAAAATAGCATGGTGTCAGAGGAATAATGAATCGGCTTCCACCAAGGGATTGGTTAACGTGCAATTGTCAATGTCGCTGTCACAAAGTGAGTTTGAAAAGTCAGTCTCACGCTCGAGTTCACAGTCGTACCTTAAGGTTTTTTAGAGGAGGCATCGCCGCCGAGTGGATTGTGTGCTTTCCTTGAAATCCGGACATCCTTAGGTGAAGGATATATTTTGCTATTAGCTAAGACCCTGGTTCATCTTTTCAGGTACGCTTGTAAATAACTACTGAATTGGTTTGTTTTTTCGCCAGTGAACTGGAGTAGTCAATGAAAGATACATTTACTCAAATATATAAATACATATTTGAGTGCGGCATATCATATGCTGAAACGTCAAAAGTTGCGAATGCTCAGAACCGATAGCTAGTCCGAGTGGTTTACTCTTACTCCAATCTACAGGTCGCTGTTGTTGGTGATAACGAAGACAGAAACAATGAAGATCATAACTATGAATAAACTGAGCTTTAATAGAAAAGAGGAAACAAAAGAGAAAAGACTCATCACTAGCCTTTAAAGCAAATATTAAAACTCTTTCTTATCAGGAGTTTAGCAGTATTAATAAAAGCTAGTAAACAAATCGCGCGCGTGAGTGTAGTAGACAAGGCTGAAACCTCACGCAATAAGGCCTGCAATTAAAAGGTTTCTTCTAAGTCTTATTTTTCGGGTCACTATCTTCCAAAATAACCAACTTTAACGTTCTTAATCTTAACTCTCTTTATCATTTTCTATCGATTATTATCGAGTACTATCATCAACTACCGGATTATTGAGCGTTTTCACATGACGTCACGGCAGCCATCTTGGTGTTCCAAAGCAAAGAAATGGCGGCCATGTTGATGTTCCAAAGTAATCCTCTGGAAATTTAACTCTATTTTTATGATGCAAATAGCTTCTTTTGTTTCATCAAATTAGCATTTATTTTTGTCACGTGAGTGAAAACGCTCTATAAATTAAGTTGATCTAAGTTAGGAATCGTGCTTACGCCTTTCGACTCGAAGGGGCTCTCGTCAGTGCCTTTGATGCCACTAAGATCGCATTAAAACCATGTGTACTAGACCGCCTCGGTTTTTTTTTTCTTTCGCGTGACCTGTGAAATAAATCAGCCATTTCCCAAAAAAGTAGACAAAAGATAATTACGCTACCCGTTGCCTTTCGTTCATCTTTTTTTTTTTATCCATTTATTTTAAAATCAGCCTCTAATGTACCTGAGCCAAAATGTACTCTAATTCAGTACCTAAACTTAACCTTTGCGCATTGGCATACCCACACTAAGAAATAAGCATTAAGATAACTACTAAGTGGAAATGAAGCACTAGTTGTGTCCCAACAAAGTGTGTCATGCAACTCATTGTTCATATCATGCATACTATCCCTACAGTCACTATGCTGTTGAAGCCGAGTTTGTATTGAGCGTTCAATAATTACAAAAGTACTTAGTTTCCGTTTTTGAGCATTCCTCGCACCTGATCTCACAACACCAATGAAATTTACATTTGCATCGATTTCTTGTTACAACCCGTCGCTCTTGATACCCACGCCCGCAGCACAACTCATCACAGCTGTTTGAACCATACGAATCAATGCTGCAGGTCCGCCCACCTGTCCCTGGGAAGCCATGTTCTGAATCAGTGTTACAGTACTTGGGCGAATCTTTTAAGAACACCATGGAATGGTCGCCTGGCTTCTTGTTGGTGCTCTTCAGTTTTGCACTGTTCCTACGGTATGCGCCCTTCTTTTTTCTTTTCACAACGTGTAGTTGGTCTGAAACTCTGTCCAGTTTCACGCGAACAGCGTTGTCATATTCCTTGTGTACGGCGTCGGCAATGGAGCCAAATTGCGTCAATTCCCTCATGCATGTTTTCATGTTACACGATCCCGACATCCCATGACACTTGCACACAATTTCTGATTTATTTTGGATAATCTGTCATTGAAAAAAATGATTCAGCAATAAAAATATTGGGCAATCAAAGGAATTTGACAGTTGCAAGGAAAATAGGGTGCAAGATTAAGAATAATAAAGTAACACTGGCTATAGGTGATTTGAAACCACAATGCAGTCCTTAGAGACACAGACTTAACTGATTAGAGTGTAATCTGAAGTGCTAGTTTTGTACCTCATATAAACCATGTGAGCGTTAGTAGGGCTAACGCTCACATGGTTCATATTGGGTGCAAAACTAACACTTCGTGACATTACTTGTTAATCAGTGAAGTCTGTTGAAATATAAGTGCTACACGGCCAAAGTTTGTAAAAACGTAACCCTTCCTTTAGAGACACAGATAACAATGCTGCAATATAGAATTGCTGGTGGACGAAAAAAAGGAGCTTACAGAGACATTTAGCTACGGGTTTTTTCGGAATTACCGCAAACAGCAAACCTCAAGATAAAAGGTGACTTGCCGTCGCGTTTGGCGTTTGCGGTTCATGTTTTTACGGCAAGCATCCCTTCTAGCGGTAAGTGAAATACGATTAATTCGGCAGAGTTTTAGGCAACTTAAACTTAAGAAACAACAACAACAACAACAACATTTATTTATTTATACCAACAGGAAACAAGAAAGTAATACATTGATTTTTGAAACTGAAAAATAAGGTATTAGCTGCCTATAACAACCATAAGGGCTAAGAAAATTAGGCAGCTATCTATGAAATACAATTAGGAAAGATTACGGTCATTTATATTAAGTAAAGTAACAGTAACCTAAAAATAGAGATATAAATAAATACATGACAAGGTTACAAGCTGACATTACACCAGGGCAAAAACAAAAAAAAAAAAAACAAAAACAAAAAAAAAACAAAAAAAACAAAAAAAAAATTACAATAGTATTTACAACATAAGAAATCCAACATAAGAAATCCACGTTTAAGGCTGATTGATTGAGTCTTGCATATCTAAACTCCTTTAATTGTTACTTTTTAGGGTTGTGCAGTGATACATTTAAGAGTTTTCGGGCTAACCTCAAATGCAATTTGCCGTTTGCGGTCAGGAGAATAAACTCGTAGCTAAAGATCTCTAATGAGTGATCTTTTGTTTTCGTCCACCAACATGGCGGCGATGACGTAACCTGAAAACCACCTTTGATTTATGCCATTAGTCCTTCCCCCACCAAAAAAATATGTTTTCAGGTTACCTTTTTCAGAAAGGTAAGATAGGGTTAACTTTGCAGTTTACAATTCGTCTTTTCAAGCATTCTGTTAACACTATTACCCTGACACCAACGAGGTCACTCTAATTTCCGTTTTTCTTTATAATTGAGGAGACAGTTTACACGCAGCTGTCAAGCTAAGCTTTTTGATTGAATTCATGATGTGAGTTGTTATCAAATGCATGATTGCTACTGATTTAAAAAACGCAACCTTTTATTTCAATGACCTAAGGACATCAAAAAGGAAATTTATTTTATATGCATTATGACAAATGTCAGCAATGTGTCACTGCTCCATCACGGATGGTTTC
The DNA here is from genome assembly GCF_036669925.1 of Montipora capricornis. Taxonomy (NCBI): domain Eukaryota; kingdom Metazoa; phylum Cnidaria; class Anthozoa; order Scleractinia; family Acroporidae; genus Montipora; species Montipora capricornis. Next base: position 10,250,906 of record NC_090891.1, on the reverse strand, counting down.
AATTTCAACGCTAAACCTTAGAATGCACTGCGCTCCAAAACTGCATGTAAATGTCTTACATAAGGTACTGATAATTAATCGCATACAGAAGCACAATTGATATGTTTGATATTGATATGTTTCTCGGCACAAAGCGTATTACGTGTGTATTTCACAGCGGGCGTTCTCCTCCACTTTTTCCCCCCAAAAAGTAAGTACATTTCTTCTTCCATAAGTTTGAAACAACAAGATGTCAATAATTCCGGATAGAGTCATTCATAATAAACTCTGATTACAGTACGTACCATTTCCCCAGTTCATATTTTTACTTTTTTTTTATTCGGTGACAAAACTGAAGAAAAAACCAGATAACAAGTTACAGCAAACGCGAAATGTGACAAATTTATAAGTGTGTCAAATAGTATTGGCATGCGACTCACTGTCTTCATTACTGGATTGGTCTTTGAAACATGATCTAAAGTCAACCATGTCCTCTCAAAAACCTCGACTGAATCGAAGCAGAAGTCGTTCTTATCCTGGGTAAGGCCCCTGGATAATAAGGCGAACGTCCAGGCTAGGATAAGAATGTAGAAAAGTCTTGCGATGCAGAAATGGCCGGAGAGGAGTTCTTCATGAGAGCGGCCAGGATTATGCTACTGTTGAGTCTATTGAAGCAGTTGGTTCCCAGTTACCTCTACTTGCATGGAGATAGACGAAATCAGCCGAGAAAACATTTACTTCTAAGTCCTACGGCAACAGGAGTAGGAACTTCAAGTCGGGCTGGCTTGATCGCCACCCTTGGCTACACCACAGTGAAATTATGGATGCCGTGTTTTGCCGATAATTCTACGCATGCCTCTAAGGCAACTCAGACAGTCTACCGCAGGTAATGTGTACCTGCTATAGTGACTACACATTTACGGTGATGACTCTTACAGGTGAAACATGGTTTCAACATTCAGACAGCCCTTGTTTTGATTTTGTTACGTGCTGGAATAACCAAGAGATATCCGCGAACGAGGCATAAGTGAAAAGAACTCCCGGGTATGATAAAGTGTGACAACGAGCAGTTACCCTTTTACGCTATTATTCAATTAATTTTACGTTGGTCGTTTTTATGCTAGAGACGTTAAAGTCGTCTCGAGACGACTTTAAAGTCTAGTATAAAAACGGTAAATAAGACAGACGCATTTAACGTCTGACCGCTTTAACGTCTTGTGTTAAGTGCGTCGTTTAGACGCATCATTTATATGTTAACAGACGACTTTAACAGACGACTTTAACGTCTCAGATGTTAAATGCGTCTAGTATAAAAACGGGACGCCCTTACTGGGACGCATTTAGCCCTTACTCGTCCACAGACGACTGGCACGAGTTAGCGTTTTATCCTAAAATCGAGGCTTAGCGCTTAAAAACATGGTGGCCAAGAAGAATTTGAGGGAGTCGCGAGGAACGAGGAACTCCTTTCTTCATCCACGCTTCGTCCTTTCCTTGGTCTCTTCATAGCTACGGCACACAAGCCAAGTGTCTGAGCCACATCTAGTTCGTCGTCCACATCCTGCAAAAGCCGCTTTCTCGAATTGATTTTTCTTCTTTAAAAACATTTGTATTTCCATATCTTGCCTTTCTTGGCGACGTCGAGTAATGGACTTAAGAAGTTGTAATTCCGCCATGTTTATTTTGTTCGTATACTCGCGCGCTTCAAGTTTATTTAGCGCCGAGTTTGCTCGTCTCCAGTGTCTTCCGAAGATAGAACCCAGCCTTTTCCAGAAAAGCTTTTTTTTTTTCTGTTAGGCCGTGTACTTTTGTGCGTCCCGTTTTTATACCAGACCGCTTTAACGTCTCAGACGTTAAATGCGTGTTGACGACTTTAACGTCTCTAGCATAAGAATGGCCATAATTGTTACATTTACTTAGGTTAAAGATTAAGTCAAGCAGTTCGTAAAGCAGGCTTGCTGTCTTTCATGACTATTCAGGTATTGATATTGATTATCTTCAAACTCCAAGTACCGCCGACAGTGTGACATGATTCACTGGATTCTTTCCACTTACTGGGTTTTTTGTGTAGACCAACTCTTATGAATGACTTCATAATGAATTCTGAACTATGTGCCTTCTTTCCTTTTCGGTTATCGTCTCTTCCTTTGATATCTCTCTGTACATAGCAAGATCAAAGGTTATAGCTCCACCATAGTTATAGCAGTTGATTATAGCTTCCTCACCGAGTATCGCATCCATAGCATAAGTTCAATTACAGCCGGCCACGAGGGTAAGCCCTCGGGCAAGATAATCTTCTTTCTATTACTTACAAGCCTGCTTTTATACTTTTACTCTAACTCTAGAATGTTCTGGTGCTATTCATAGTGCACTGCAAGGTTGACTATTTGTAGACACCGCTGAGTCACATCAAAGAAATTAAGTTTATTCACACATACACGTATAGATATAAATATAATATAACTGCACACCGCAAATAGCATAGCTAATCTAGGCGGTATAGATTTAAAGATATATACAGCATAAAATAATAAATAATAAATATTACATATGGGAAAAACACATACAAATCTGCTAGAAAGGTGTAAGGAATAATTTATCAGCAAGATTATAGACATCAATATAAGCCCCCTCATGCACTAAAAACTGCAACAATTTAGTCTGAAGGTGTTTTTTGAATAATTGCTTTGGCTTTGATTTTTACAATTCGGAGATTTTGTTCCAGATTCTAGCTCCAAGGCTTGAGAAAGATTGGTTCTGCTGTTTTGTCCGTAAATGAATAACATGAAATTTACCAGCAGCCGCAGCTCTAGTGTTGTAACAATGAATCGCGAAGCTATCCTAGTGAATAGGTTTTCCAGATTTTGAGGTACAAGATCATGGTCAATATCATGCATCAAAACACCTACTGGTTTGTAATAGAGCATATCAACAGGAAGAATATTTGATCGCAGAAATAATGTGATTGCATGCTCAGAATTGCTAGAGAAGTAAATTAAGCGTAGAGCTGTTTTCTGAAGGATCAAGATTTTTTCAAGATTTGTTTTTGAAGATTGGCCCCAGACCACAAGGCCAAAAGAAAGATATGGATGGATAAGGGAATGGTAAATATTGAGTAAGACAGAAGATGGTAAGAAGTGTCTCAGTCTTGCGATAATACCGATGACTTTACTTATTTTGAGTGCCACATTAGCTACATGATCATTCCATGAGAGATTACTGTCTTACAAATTGTTCTCTTTCCAGATTTCTAAAAGCTTTATTTTCATTGTCAAATACTTTTAGATTTATAACTGATTGAATTTTCCGTTGATAGGGTGAAATATTACATAATTGGATTTTTTGGCATTTAGGGTTAATTTATTTGCAAGCAACCAGTTGCAGACATTAATTAGCTCTTCATTGATTCTAATAATGGTAATGATTTATCTTTATACAAAAGATTACTGTCATCTGCAAAAAGGAAGAACTCAAATTTACTTGAAGAAGCAGAGATATCATTAATATACAATAATAGCGGACCAAGAACAGATCCTTGGGGTACACCACAAGCTTTCAATTTGGGTTGTTTGGAATCTCCCTGTTACATATTTGTTTATGACACCACGTATTCCATATGTAATTTATAGAGCAAAAAATATTGTGGTCAACGGTATCAAAAGTTTTACGTAAATTAATAAAAATGCCACAAGAAAATAATTTTTCATCCATATATTTTTGTATTTTACCTACAATATCTAACAGTTCCGTAAAGCAATGCTTGTGGAACCCATATTGGAATGGACACAAATTTTATGCTTGATGATAAAACTATTAATTCTTTTATACACCAATTTTTCAAAAATTCTGTTAATGTTATTTATTAAAGAAATTATTCCTTGCCAAATTTGCTTTGCATTATTAAAGTTAGCTGTAAAGAAATGAGAAAAATATAGCTTTTTACTTATTCTAGTATAAGTAATGATATTTTATTTTGATAGAATTCAGTTATATTTTTCAGTTTTGCCGCAGAAAAAGAACTGATTTTTTAAACGAATAGACTTAAGAATGCCTATAGTGATCCACGGTTTGAGTAGTTGTTTAACTTTTTTCCTTGATGCAGTCTTATGAGGTGCATGTTTATTTATCACCCGATTTAAGAAGAACATATCAACATCATTAACATCATCAGTAGAATCCCAAATAATTTGATTCAGATCGTGAAGAACATATCATGTGAAAAACTTGAAAAATCACGATATTTGGGACGATTTGACATTTTAGTAACTTTAACATCACTAAGAGGCAAAAGGCAAAATTGAGAAAAATGATCACTTATATCTGATACTGTATTACCAATGATACTTGACCATTAAATTGATTAATGAGAATATTATCTATGAGAGTTGCTGAGCCACTATGAACTCTTGTTGGTTTATCAATCACAGGAGTGAAGGCATAGTTTTGCAAAAAAAGCAGAAAATTGTTTGCGAACTTTGACCTGCAGCTTTCAAACCTAAGGAGGTTTATGTTGAAGTCCCCCATTATATATTGGTTTTTCAAAGGCACTATATTTCTCAACAGCTGAGTCAAAATGCTCTTGAACCTTCTCAGGAGAATTATGTTGTCTGTATATAATTCCACAAATAACATTTTTTCTTTTTGAAAACTGAATTTCAATCCACATTGCTTGGTAAGATACATTTGAAGTTTTTTCTAGGACTCTATAGTTGAAATGGTCTTTTATATATATTGCAACACCCCTAGCAGAAAGTGGTGTCGGAACATACTCAAAAGAATATCCAAGGATATTTGAATTGCATTTAAGATCATTTCCGCTAGTAACGCGAGTTTCAGTTAGTCCAATTATACTAAACTTAAAATCTAATTCATGGTGCAAATGATTTTGGAAGTCTTCAAGATTCTTACTTAGGCTTCTTATGTTATTGTGGAGGATAGACATGCAATTTTTTATTCAAGTTTTTTGGTAAATTCTGCAAATTTATAAGGAGAATATCTTGGTATTGAACCATAAAGATGCACATTTGCATACAATAGCTGACGAGCCTGCCCCGCGGGCCAGTAATTGTACTAGTCGAGAAACACGCGAATTGATAGACTCATCAAATGCGATTCTCGCTCGTGTGAACACCCAGCAAGGCGAGTTTGGCGATCGGGATTTTGATACACGTATAAAGGAAAGACCTACGAAGAGCGACGAAAACAGAATATTAACAAGACAATAACAGAGCCAATGAAGCAACACCAAGTATCCCAACTAAAGCTCCAATACCCTGATCCAGCTTGCGTCAGAGAAGAAGGAGAGGTTATACCCGGAGAAAACCTTAAAAGTCACCTGAAGAAAGAACGAGAATTAAGATTGTAAGGGGACGTAGGGGCCCAAAAATGGCAAGGGAATTTGGTAAGAGCAAGAGAAGGTGACGAGGAGCTAAACATTTATTGATGCTTTTGGTGGCTAAGCGAGCGGCGAACATGTCCAACACATACAGTGACGGATATGTTCGAATTATGCGAACAGCTTCTACTCACTCGATTCTACGCCATCCACAAAACACGCGGGAGTCCGAGCAGCGACCCAACGAGTAGGTTATGCGGTACAGCGTCAGAGAGCTTGGCTCACATCTTATCCGCTTGCCCTCCGCTTCCACAAACAAAGTACGTGGCAAGACATGACGCAGTCTTAAAGCTCCTATTCTTCGAGATCCTATTTGATCTGGGCCTGATAGATACTGTGCCTCCCTGGGATTCACCCATCAGTCCGCAGCCTGTCTATGAAGCAGCGGAGGTACAGGCGTACTGGGATGTTCAGATCTATGGGGAGTTTCAAGAACTGAAGGCGAATACAGTAGTCGCCGGGATTGCCAAAAACCAACACAAGCAAGTGATAACGCTAGAGATGAGCTGCCCTTGGGTAAGCAACCGTGGTACGACGACGTCAGAGAAGACCATGAAGTACGCGTAGAGGCACGCAGGATAGGATATCGCCCAGTACAATATCATCATATATGTTTTGGGGGAATAGTCCAAGGACTTAGATGCTACTGTACAGAAGCTGGTGGGCAACAGAGCTAAAGATGCAAAAGGCGTGCCTCTCAGGAACTCTAAATATTGCTCGCACGTTTAAAGGCGCAACGTGAGCACTCGAGAAGGTCCTTTTTACTTGAGAAAGACCTTTTTTTAAGTTTTACTAGGTCTTTTCTTTGTAATTAGTCTAGCTTTTATTCACTTTATAGCCCACGGGTTACGCTGCTGGCAGCGCCTATAGTGATGCTACTTAACTGTATACAGCATATAGACGTTATAACTGCTATAATAATAATGATAATAATAATAATAATAATAATAATAATACATAGGTTATATAGCGCAACGCTTTTCAAAGATCCAGCGGCGTTTTACAATACTGGTAATATAAATATAAAATCATTTGGATAATAGAATAAAACTAGTAAAAATCAATGAAAACAAAAACTACAACGCCTAAAGAGGTGGGGTTTTAGTTTAGATCAGAATTAAACGTTTGTAGGTGTCCCACTTGCCTGATATCGTCTGGCAGGCGTTCCACCGTGTAGGAGCCCTTGATAGAACGCTCTATATACATGTGTTTTAACATTGGACTTAGGTACAATTAGGAGTTTTTTCTTAGACGATCTTAGGTTTCGATTAGGAATGTACGGTTTTAACACTTAGATACAGAGGACCTGGAATATTTAGTACTTTGAGAACAAGAAGAAGAATCTTAAAGTCAATACAGGTGGACACAGGCAGCCAATGTAAGCTTTAAGTACAGGTGTAACGTTTTCATATCTGCTGGTGGCTGTTAGCAGGCGGGCAGCTGAATTTTGTACATGTTGCAGTCTATTAATTTGCAATTGCTGTAGCCAAGATAAGAGTACGTTACAATGATCCAACTTCGACGAAATAAAAGCATGAATGAGTACTTTACACTGACGGTACGAAAGGAACTTTTTTCTAACTTAAGCTATGTTACGAAGGTGGAAAAAGGCAGTTTTATAGATAGTATTTATTTGTACATTCATAGAAAGCACACTATCAAGCCAAGCACCAATGTTCTTGGCACATTTGCTAGCTTTAATAATATCTGCCCCGATCAAGATTGAATCAAGTGGAGGTGGAGGACGGTGGCGAGCAGTCAGGACAAGAAAGTCCGTCTTATCACCATTGAGCTTAAGCTTGTTCACAACCATCCATTGCTGGACCTCATGAATACACCTCTCAGTTAATGATTTGGACTGTAAAGTATCTGCAGGGTTGAATGACATGTACATCTGCGTGTCGTCGGCATAGAAGTGAAGCCCCATACCGTGACGCTTGAAGACATCTGCAATCGGGGCCGTGTACATAGAGTACATCGGTCCTAACACAGATCCCTGTGGGACACCACAGGCCAGCTTGTGCTTGGATGAACAATCATTCGCCACTCAGACTTATTAGAACCGAATTGGCGGATATGAGCGCATCCAGGCCAGGGCATTACCCTTTGACACCGTAGCGGCACTTAAGTGTTGTGAGTAATATTTGGTGGTCAGGAGTGTCAAAGGCCGGTGAGAGGTCCCAAAGAACAAGAATGACACAAGCATTGTCGTCGATCGCTCTAAGTAGATCGTTGTTAATTCGCGTAAGAGCTGTCTCCGTACTGTAAACATGCAACCCAGTTCTCGAGGGGCCAAATGCTCTACGAAACAAGCGCACAAGAAACTTCTACCTCTTTTCACGCAATTTCAACCAATTTTGAAAGGCGTAAAGAAGAAACTATTGGATAAATGGCATTCAATTCAAAATCAGCTGAATCTCAGAGAGATATTCAAGGAATCTCCCTCGATCTCTAACAGAAAAGGAAAATCGCTTAAAGATATGCTTGTCAAAGCAAAACTGTGAAGTTGACGTTTTAAACCTTTGCAAAAACCGTGGACGATAAGTCTTGCACGGCGTTGGGTCAGAGAAAATCTTGATCAGTCAAAATTGATTAAAAATATTTGTGAAAGTCAAGTAGACTATTGCACGACTCAGTGATAAAACAGTCGTGCAATAGTCTACTCGACTTTCATAAATATTTTTTAAAGCAAAACTGAGAAGGCTACTAGAACACCATGGCAACACAGCAGGAGTCGCGCTGCTCTGTCAAACCCATTTAATACACATTGTACACAAAATTGACATTTTTACAAGCCTCCTTTGAGTTTTAATGGACAACAGGTCTTTAGAAAGTGGGCAACCGAAAAAAACCATGGGCAACAAACAAAAAACTGGTTGCCTAAAGGACAACAAAGTTAGTGTCGAACAATGAGTGCTCAACTGAATTAAGACCATATATATGCCCATACGAGGTTGAAGATGACCAAGAAATCATGAAATCTATTTACAAGTTACCAGTTCCGTAACCTTTTTCTTTAATACAGCATTTTGAATTTCCCAATTGTCATTGCGTAACACTTGATACTGAATTATGTTTTGATTGAAAAAGTGCCTCTTGTTATGATTCTCCGTAGTTTAAACGTTTCAAGTATATTAGGAGATGTGTTTACACAAATGTGTACTGTCTCACCAGTGAACTCCCGGCTGCCATCCGTACCGTGAAAACTCTCAGGTAAAGTTGGGTGACAGGTTTCGGCAAAAACTCAGAAAAAATGTACCACACAGACCTCAGACTTGGTGAGGTTGTTTATGCATTGGTCTTCTATAACATTTCGCGTTCTTGGCCTTTTTCATTTACGAATTTCAAGTTATTTTTTTTAATGAAGTGACGGTGAAAACGGTCTATTGGTACCCATAAACACTAACTTTGTTTTAAACTAGGCTATGTTTTAGGGTGACAGCTCAGTATTCACTATAGAGATTTATTCACAAGCATCACATTACCCGCAGTTCAGGTGATAATGACCATATTTGATTGACTTCGTACATTGTAAAGGACAGAAAAAGGAGCCATAAGTGTCATTAGTCAGACGACCGTGTGTCTCAGGTATTAAAGGAGCGTTTCAGAACCAGAAATAACATGTATCACATGTAATTACTGAAGTCGCGAAGTAGTCGTTTCGTTAGAGGAGTTTCTATGTAATTTTGACTTTCAATAACTTGTAGGTATGCCTCCTTTCCAGTTTATTCAGTGGATATGTCGATATCTGTACTATGATAGCTGCAGAGTTGTTCTCAGAAAATGTTTCAGTCCCCTCTCAAGTTGTGGATTAGTTAATACAACCGATTTTCAATATAGGTCCGAGCTTACAGCGGCAAATTAAATTGATGATGGTTTTTCTATCATAACCTCGAAGGATCTTTACCTTGAGCTTTACCTCAAGGTTCGTGTCTCGGTCCGCTGCCTTTCACTGTTTACGCTAGTAAACTATTTGATGTAGTTAAACATCACCTACCAACGGTACCAACGGTGCATGTCTCGTTTAGTCCTAATTATGATGAGACTGGTCAAGACGAAGCTGTTGCGGCCGTGCAAAGATGTGTTGATGATATCAGATTGTGGATGACTACTGATAAACTTCTTCTTAACGATGACAAGACTGAGTTTGTTGTGATTGACACCAAACAACAGCTCGCCAAAGTTCAACTTAACAACATTACTATTGGTCAGTTTGAAATAACACCTACGTCATCTGTTAGGAACTTGGAAGTGTGGTTTGATTCCACATTGTCAATGAACTCACATATTAACAAGACTCGTTTATTAGCATTCTACTACTTGTATAGTATTAGGAAAATTAGAAAGTACTTGTCTAGAGAATCTACTGAAAAGCTGATTCATGCTGTTGTTAGTAGTCGTATAGACTATTGCAATAGCCTTCTTTTTGGCCTACCAGCCTATCAAATACATAAAATTCAAAGGGTCCAAAACGCTGCAACCAGATTAATATATAACGAATCTAAGTACTGTAGAATAACACCATTATTGTATAATTTGCACTGGCTGCCTGTTACATTCCGCATAGAATTTAAAATTCTACTTTTAGTGTATTTAGGCTATTAAGGGTTTTGCTCCAGGGTATCTAACAGAGGTTATTAATATTACGAAAGAGGGTAGATATAGGTTAGGTTCCAATTGGAATGGAATCTTACGTAAGTATGTTAATTTTAAAACGTGTAAGACATTACGAGATAGATCTTTTATGGTAGCTGCTCCAAATTTATGGAATAATTTGCCTCTTGAAGTTAGGAGAGCGCCAAACATTGATAATTTTAAGAAATTACTTATAACATTTTAATTCAAAAAAGCTTTTTTAAACATATAGTTAAGGTTAATAAGGTTATATTTTAATTATCTTTTTATCGATAGTCTTTAAATTTACTGTTGTTTTAATTATTTATATTAGTAGATTAGAAATTATTATAATTTTTAAGTTAGCGCAAATGAAAATAACCCAATTGATATTTGCGCTTTATAAGTGAAATAAATTATTATAATTATTATATTATTATTATTATTATTATTGTTATTATTATTATTATTATTATTATTATTATTATTATTATTATTATTATCTTCTGATTACTAATAGACCCCTCATGAGGATGTTTTACCTCTGAGGTATAAGAGACCCGTATAAAGAAAAACGTATGCCCACCATTGAAGAATCACTCCCAGGGGTTTTGGGGAACAAGGGCACTCACTGAACAACTGAGTGCTAGCTGTATATGGGACACGTCGGATGCACTTACGTCCAGAAAATAATGAAGTAATTAGATGGAGCCCAATATTCAACACAAAGTGTCCCTTTAACTTAAATCATTTCCTAATTATTCCCTATATTTCCTACACCTCCTTTGTAGTGGAATAATAAATCTCTTATTCGATGTTTTAACATATAACACTCGCGGACGTTTTGGTCGTTGCTCGTATTATATGTTAAACCATCGAATAAGATGTATGTATTTCGAGACACTAGTGATGTTGAAGTTGGGGAGAAGAGGAAGGGGACAACTCGTGATGCTTATTTCTGGGTATATGTGGTCAGATGAACCGAATTTATATCCCAGGCCTCCTGAGCTTCTAATATCGCTCCTGAGCTTCCCTTCTTCCTATCGAGGTTCATGTAAGTCGACTCCTCTTCGGAGCACTTGGCTTCTTTTTCCGGTATACCCGCTTCCATAACAGAAAAATTCATCATTTCACATTCATGTGCCGACTGTAAAACTTACCATCTTACTTAGTATAATTTCCAGAAGACGTAATTAATTCCCATTGCGTAGCTGTGAGTGGATGCTGCATATACATGATAACGTGGAAGACCTGTTTTCTGAGGCTATTTATCGAAGAAGTATAACTATCAAATGACGTATCTCCTCACCAATTGAAATGGCTTCTAGAATAATTCGAATAACTGGAAAGGTTTTCGATAAGCATTTAAGAAAAAAAGCAGCGATACGATGCTTCTAGAATAGTTAGAGTTCCATTGCAACCAAGGGTGGTTTGACAGCATTGTTTGAAGGATTTTATATGGTAACTACAAATTAAATGTAATAGAAAGTACGAAATTGTTATTCTTGAGGGTTAACTGAATGACGGTTTTAGAGACCATCAGGTCCATCGGACCCTAACCGTATTGACGTCTCCCAGAAAGAGTATCTTCACCTATTTCTACACAGAATCAGCCAATCGTTTGCGTTTTGATTGGTTTAAAAGCGTAGAGAAGAAAGGGATACGGCTTCTGTTGTACCACTTGATACTGAAAATGTATTCCACAAAATGGAAAAAGGTCCGCAATGGAAATGGTCATAAAATATTTGTAGACGGTTTTCTATAAAATCATTCAAGGGAAAAACAGCTCATTTCCCAGGATTTTTATGCCTTGCTTTTCTTTTCTTGCTCAATCAAGCAACTCGTCGAAGAAACTTTACATTCGCGATCGAGAGCGATCAAAAATCACAGAATATCGTCTTAGAGACAACTGTACTTTGTCCTTGTCCTTACACATTCCTTGCAACTGACGCTACAACACCAAACGAATTTGCATTCACATCGCTCTTTGATCTTCTCTTTCTTCGGGAGAAAGCCACGTCTACAGCAAAGTTCTCTGCAACTAGCAGGACCAGAGACATCATCCTTGCACTCCCGTCCAACCGTTCCAATGTTTCATGCTTGTTGCTCCGTCTGCAGTAGTCAGGCGAGGGATTAAGGTATACCATATCGTCAATGCTTGGTCTTTTTGATGTGCTTCTACGTTTCCCTCCCGTTTTATAACCATCAACTATGGTCTTTATCGCTTTTAAGATCCTTCCTGTCTTTCTGTCGTATTTGACTTTAACAGCAGAGTCATACTTCTCAAGGACTTTATTCCCAGTGAACTGGAACGATGAAATCTCCTTCCAGCATGTTTTCATTTCACAGGAGTCCGAGACACCATGACACTTGCAACGGAGAACAAGGTTTTCCCTCATAACCTGGACGTGAAGAAAACATTATGAGTACCTTCTACCGTGTGGGGAATTGGTAAAGCAGTATACATAGAATAGTAACTGTCGTTGAATTAAAAGAAGTTTTTGAGAACTTACGCTGCCCTGCAATTTTCAAGTCCAGGTAAAAATTGTTTTTAGTGACCATGAAACACCAAGAAAATGTGGACTGAGATGATTCAAGATGATATGACATCCATGATGAAACTTGATCTGGGAGGCGGATGGGAGGCGGATCCATGATGTCACTGTGAATGATGCACATGTAGTTATGGTGACAATTAGTAATGATAAATGCATTAAAACGGAACACCCCTGATTTCACTTGTGGAATTGGACAGGAATCATGCCACATCTTGCAACCAAAGGCATCGTTCCGGAAGACAACACCAAAAGACAAGTTGTAAAACAGTGATTATGTCATGATACAACACTTGTGGTGATATCTCCATCGAAGCAATAACAAATAGCGATCATGGTATTGATGTCACATCTAAGCCGGGCAAAGACAGAGTTGTATTAATCAGCTAGCTTGTTCAAGTTAAGGTAACCAACTTCCACCAAAAATGGTTCTGCATGTGCACTCTAGAGAAATACATATGAAAACAGCCTCTTTCTTGCCTGCCTGCCTGCCTGCCTGCCTGCTACACATGAGTAAAAATTACAGGAAATTTGAGTGGTGACAATATGCTTTCAAATCAAAGCAAACTAAATGCACAACTCCCGTTTTTCCTGAATCTAGAGTTCGTGCAATGTTACCAAAAATGTGAAAACGAATTTGTTAATAGCGCCAGTCTAAGACTAATACACTACATCCTTACTTGTAAAATATCCTGCTATGTAAAAACTAGGAACGTGTGTACAACAAGCTCCAATAGATTATGCCGGATAAGCTGTGCTCCATTTGAACAAGTCTCGGTGTGGTAGCAAAAAAAAAGAGATGTTGATCGTTCACTAGAGACATTAACCCATCCTCCACTTGACAATTGATGGTTAGAGTGGTTGTCTGTTGATTAAAATTTTGATTGCACGGACTAAAGGAATAAATCATCGAATAAGAATGTTGTCTGGGTAAGCACCTTACAAAATTTTCAAGACAGTTGTCAAGAAGACAAATGAATGTCATGAGTTCCATACCATATTAATTTAACGCTAATAAAATGAATTCAATTTTTATGACCTTCAATAGATTATTCCTTTCATTTTGCCTTATTTAATCCACTTGAGTGAAATGCACGTATCGATAAATTTCAAATGGGTAGCCCCATTTCATCAAATGTAAGAACTTTAAAACATCAGCTTCGATAGAACAACTCACATCTCTTTGGAGGCCTTCCAAGATTGTACACACTTATATGCATAGGAAGAAACCGACGTTTAGCATTAGCAATGGCCGATCGAATGGAAACGCTTATTTAACCATTTAAGTGAGGATATGTTTGCTTAGGATTCACTTAAACGCTAGTGGTTCATCGCAATGTGTGGTAAAAATATTGGAGTGACTAATCATAATGCATCAGGGTTAGGTTCGTCATCTGTGCCGTGCACCCGGGGGTGGGACTCGCGTGTGAAAGGGGTGGAAATGCTCGTCGTCTCGCTTAGGGGTGCAAATTTCGGATTTTGGTCTCATTTGGTCTCACGTAGTGTGTTATGGGGAAAACGCCATCATGTGTAGCCCATATGTGGCCGTGAAGGTTTCGTGCATGGTCTCACGCGAAGAAAATAAAAAATATCTATATAATGTGTTTTAAATATGGTCTCTTTTTGGGGTCCAAAATCCTGGGCGAGTTCCCTTCCCCCCCCCCCCCCCCCCCGCGCAGTTTGTTTTCCGCATCTTGTCGAAATGAAGGCACATTTTCAAAGGTAAGCAAAGTTTATTCTTCAGAGAGTGCAAACTTTCTGATAATTGTGATTGACGTCCCAATTTACATCGAAAGCCACCTGAGACAAAGATAGAGTCGGTTTTTTTTTCCCCAAAGCTATGGCATACCATGTTGAACGTTTATCAGTGGAGTTTTATTGCCAGGGATTGTTTTGACAGGACCGAAACGTCTGGACTGTTCGGTTTACAAAGTATCCTTGTGTTTTTTAAATATATTTATGCAAATCTAAACTGGTAGCTCACAAAAGGGCTTCCTCATCATCGGGACATACTGCTGAACACAAGCATTGTCTTTCAATTTGTGCATGTGCTTTTCTCATGTTGGCCCGATGCATTTTTTATCAGCTTGAAAGAGCCATTTTGTACTCGGACGTTAAAAAGTGTCAGCCAACTCAATCCATACTTATTAGGTAAGAACGAGAATCCATGATAGCAATGAGATGGCTAAAGAGGGAGTCGGTATAGCGTCGCATGTTCAAAACCCTGGAGGGGATGTCGGATTTTGGATTTTTTTTACAGAATTAACGACAGGAAGAACTTAATCGCATGCCAAATTCAGTACGTCATCACAAAAAACTATTTCAAAAATAAACTTCAAGAATTACTTCTTTGTAATTTCTTCAACCTTTCCTCGCAAGGCTACAAACAGAAATAGATATAGAGAAAGTGCCGTTTACTTTGTAATCTCTTACCTTAATTCCCACTGCAATGTTATGCAAATTCATAAGAAGCCATTTCCGCGTGTTTTTTGCGTACCTCGATAAAGACGTCCTTAACTTCACCAAGCCCTTCATGAATTTCAGTTGGTGGTCTACCTGGATCCGTAATCAATCTACCCCGACAACCTCCCCACTGAAATTCGCTGTTTAAAAATTCTTTGGTCTTCTTTCACGACGCAAAACCCAACACGTACGCTTACGTTCCCTTCGGACGAGGGGCAAGATCGAGGCTATGGGAATGAATTACCCACGTCCCACGCGGGTCTGATATGCTGTACGTGAAAGGCCGCCATCTCTCTCGTTGTTCATAAAACATTGGGTGTAATGAGTATGAAGTTTCCTATTTAACCCGGTAAGCGCTGACAAAGTTTCACAGGCTTCTGAAAATTTGTACGATCCCCGTACTGGCAGCGAAAGTGCTTCCTTGAATAAAGACTATCTGCCAGTTCCATCAATGATTTTATTGCCACCCCTCCTTCCGCACATTTCGCGCAAGCGTGCCAAAATAACACGCGCGAGTGATGACCAAGCACTGAATGCGCATGGGAGTGGATGCACCCTATTATCATAAAATACAATTATTCATATGACACGAATTGTGAAATAAAATTAAGTAAGTGTCGTAAGTTAAGGTCCACACCGTCTATCATGTAGGACAATAAGGATATTACCCCCATTCACACCAACAAGACATGCAAAACTGTGTAAAACTAAACATGTTCAGACACATGTTATGGTTTGGTGTGAACGAGGAAACAGCTTGATGCCACAATGTCGGTTTGGAGAATTATGAATGTAGTCCTGAAGGCTACAAGTTTAATTTACCAAATCCAACCATTTCCGAAACCCCTTGTCCTAGGTCTTCATATCACTGAGCCAGAGGGGACGGTCCACAAGCTATCGCAAGAGTTTATTTTAGACGTCCACGAATTTACTAAAAAAGGAAAGGGGGTCGTTAAATACATCACGTGAGAGAAAAGGAAACTAATTCGCTATTTATAAGCCAAATTGGTGATCCTATATAAAGATTCTTGAAGATAGTTGTTGTCCACGACCAGATTGAAAACACAGGACACCGGACTAAATGTTGAAACCTTTGGGCCTTCTATTGAATAGCAACTTTACGTTTTTGTTCAAATTCTCCAACCCGGATACAGCAACTGCTGGAACTCTCTGATAAACAGGACCAAACAAATACGGCCTGAATTGTAGGGCAATGTAGCAGCATCAACTGATGGTCATGAGTGTTTACAAACAAGTTGCAGAGCATTTAAATAGGGTGGAAAAACTACTTTAGCAACAGTAGATGCAAGGGAAAGAACAGCAAAAATCGACCTCTACGAACTGGTTAGCGGTTAAGAAAAAACTAACACCGGTTACAAACTGTGGGAACTGCATGTCACTACGAAAATAGCGCGTCGAAACAAACAGTGGAGATCGTGCTTTGAATTGTGGGCAAGTCTGCCAAAAAAAGGCAAAATCGATCAACTAGCTGGCAAAAGATCGCTTTCTAGCGGAATATCCGTTGGTCTCTGTTTCTTGTGATGACTGCAAGAAGAAAACTCCGAAAGTATTGAAGAAGCCTTGAACTAATCCTTTTTCAAGGAAGGTTTTGCATCCACCGTTTGTGGGGAAGGTTGAGTCAGTCATCATGAGAACGGATCACAGTTTCAAATTTACAGCTAATTTAAGATCATTTTTATTGCGATTGCTTAGCTAAAAGTAACTGT
>NC_090891.1:10218160-10229676 GCF_036669925.1 Montipora capricornis | reverse complement strand
TTGTAACTTAAGGTATTAGAAAAATAGCATGGTGTCAGAGGAATAATTGAATCGGCTTCCACCAAGGGATTGGTTAACGTGCAATTGTCAATGTCGCTGTCACAAAGTGAGTTTGAAAAGTCAGTCTCACGCTCGAGTTCACGTCAGTACCTTAAGGTTTTTTAGAGGAGGCATCGCCGCCGAGTGGATTGTGTGCTTTCCTTGAAATCCGGACATCCTTAGGTGAAGGATATATTTTGCTATTAGCTAAGACCCTGGTTCATCTTTTCAGGTGCGCTTGTAAATAACTACTGAATTGGTTTGTTTTTCGCCAGTGAACTGGGTAGTCAATGAAAGATACATTTACTCAAATATATAAATACATATTTGAGTGCGGCATATCATATGCTGAAACGTCAAAAGTTGCGAATGCTCAGAACCGATAGCTAGTCCGAGTGGTTTACTCTTACTCCAATCTACAGGTCGCTGTTGTTGGTGATAACGAAGACAGAAACAATGAAGATCATAACTATGAATAAACTGAGCTTAATAGAAAAGAGGAAAACAAAAGAGAAAAGACTCATCACTAGCCTTTAAAGCAAATATTAAAACTCTTCTTATCAGGAGTTTAGCAGTATTAATAAAAGCTAGTAAACAAATCGCGCGCGTGAGTGTAGTAGACAAGGCTGAAACCTCACGCAATAAGGCCTGCAATTAAAAGGTTTCTTCTAAGTCTTATTTTTCGGGTCACTATCTTCCAAAATAACCAACTTTAACGTTCTTAATCTTACTCTCTTATCATTTTCTATCGATTATTATCGAGTACTATCATCAACTACCGGATTATTGAGCGTTTTCACATGACGTCACGGCAGCCATTTGGTGTCCAAAGCAAAGAAACGGCGGCCATGTTGGTGTTCCAAAGTAGTAATCCTCGGGAATTGAACTCTATTTTTATGCAAATAGTTTCTTTGTTTCATCAAATTAGCATTTATTTTGTCACGTGAGTGAAAAACGCTCTATAATTAAGTTGATCTAAGTTAGGAATCGTGCTTACGCCTTTCGACTCGAAGGGGCTCTCGTCAGTGCCTTTGATGCCACTAAGATCGCATTAAAACCATGTGTACTAGACCGCCTCGGTTTTTTTTTTCTTTCGCGTGACCTGTGAATAAATCAGCCATTTCCCAAAAAAGTAGAAAAAAGATAATTACGCTACCCGTTGCCTTTCGTTCATTTTTTTTTTTATCCATTTATTTTAAAATCAGCCTCTAATGTACCGGAGCCAAACGTACTCTATTCAGTCCACCTTAACTTAACCCTTTGCGCATTGGCATAATGAGCACAAACTAAGAAATAAGCATTAAGATAAACTCCTAAGTGGAAAATGAAGCAAAGTTGTGTCCCAACAAAGTGTGTCATTTGCAACTCATGGTTCATATCATGCATACTATCCCTACAGTCACTATGCTGTGAGCCGAAGCGCGAGTTTGTATTGAGCGTTCAATAGTTACAAAGTTACTTAGTTTCCGTGTTTTGCGCATTCCTCGCCGACCTGATATCACAACACCAATGAAATTTACGATTTGCATCGCGATTTCTTGTTACAAACCGTCGCTCTTGAGTACCCACGCCCCGCAGCACAATCTCCCACAGCTGTTTGAACCATACGAATCAGATGCTGCAGGTCCGCCCCAAGCTGTCCCTGGGAAGCCATGTTCTGCAATTCAGTGGGTTACAGTACTTGGGCGAATCCTTTAAGTAACACCATCGAAGGGTCGCCTCGGTTCTGTTGGTGCTCTTCAGTGTTTAAGCACTCATGGCATCTTACAGGTCTGAGCGCCTTCTTGTTTCTTTTCACAAAACGTAAGTCAGTTGTCCTGAAACCTACTGCTCGCAGTTTCACTGCGAACAGACGTTGTCCATATTCCTTGTAGTACGTTCTACGGTCAGAACATGGAGCCAAATTGCGCAAATATCCCTCATGCCTAGTATCCGATGTTACACGACTCCGCACATACCATGACACTGCGCACACAATTAGTACGATTTATTTTGGATCATACTGTCATTGAAAGAAATGAGATTCAGCAATAAAATATTGGGCAATCAAAGGAATTTGACC
The DNA here is from genome assembly GCF_036669925.1 of Montipora capricornis. NCBI lineage: Eukaryota > Metazoa > Cnidaria > Anthozoa > Scleractinia > Acroporidae > Montipora > Montipora capricornis. The sequence goes on along the minus strand of NC_090891.1, from coordinate 10,227,575 downwards.
GTGGCAAGGAAAATAGGAGTGACAAGTTAAAGAATAATAAAGTAACACTGGCTATAGGTGATTTGAAAACACAATGCAGTCCTTAGAGACACAGACTTAACTGCTTAGAGTGTAATCTGAAGTGCTAGTTTTGTACCTCATAATAAACCATGTGAGCGTTAGTAGGGCTAACGCTCACATGGTTCATATTGGACGTGGCAAAACTAAAACATTCGTCCCCCCCCTGACATTACTTGTTAATCAGTGAAGTCTTTTGAAATATATAGTGCTACAACGGCCAAAGTTTGTAAAAACGTAACCTTCCTTTAGAGACACAGATAACAATGCTGCAATATAGAATTGCTGGTGGACGAAAAAAAAGGAGCTGATAGAGACATTTAGCTATAGGTTTTTTCGGAATTACGGCAAACCGCAAACCTCAAGATATCACGTAACTTTGGTCTTGCCGTCGCGTTTGGCGTTTGCGGTTTACGGCAAGCATCCCTTCTAGCGGTAAGTGAAATACGAGTAATTCGGCAGAGTTTAGGCAACTTAAACTAAGGAAATCCACGTTTAAGGTCTGATTTGTTTGAGTCTTGCATATCTAAATCCTTTAATTGTTACTTTTAGGGGGTGCATGGAACACTTTAAGAAGTTGTTGGGCTAACCTCAAATGGCAATTTGCCGTTTGCGGTCAGGAGAATAATAACTCGTAGCTAAAGATCTCTAATGAGTGCTCTTTTGTTTTCGTCCACACATGGCGGCGATGAAGTAAAACATGAAAACCACCTTTGATTTATGACCATTAGTCCTTCCCCCACCAAAAAAATATTGTTTTTCAGGTTACCTTTTTTCAGAAAGGTAAGATTAGGGTTAACTTTTGCAGTTTACAAATGCGGTTCTTTTCAAGCATTCTGTTAAACCAACTATTACCCTGAAACCAACTTTTTTTTTTCTGACGGTCATTTTATCTCCTAATTTCCGTTTTTCCTTTATACGGATGGAGGAGACAGTTTTACACGCAAGCTGTCCAAGCTAAGCTTTTTGATTGAATTCATGATTGTGAGTTGTTATCAAATGCATGATTTGCTACTTGATTTAAAAAACGCAAACCGTTTATTTCAATGACCTAAGGACATCAAAAAGGAAATTTCTCTTTTATATGTCATTATGACAAATGTCAAGCAATGTGTCAACTGCTCCATCACGGATGGTTTCAATTTCAACGCTAAACCTGAGAACATGCAATGCGCTCGCAAAAAAGCATGTAAATGTCTTACATAAGGTACTGATAATTAATCGCATACAGACAGCACAATTGATATGTTTATATTGATATGTTTCTCGGGCACAAAGCGTATTACGTGTGTATTTCACAGCGGGCGTTCTATCCTCCACTTTTTCCCCCCAAAAAGTAAGTACATTTCTGATTTCTTCTTCCATAAGTTTGAAACAACAAGATGTCAATAATCGTCCGGATAGAGTTCATTTTCATAATAAAACACTCTGATTACAGTAAGTACCATGTCCCAGTTCATAATTTTTACTTTTTTTTTATTCGGTGGACAAAACTGAAGAAAAAACCAGATAACAAGTTACAGGCAAACGCGAAATGTGACAAATTTATAAGTTGTGTCATAATAGTATTGGCATGCGGACTCACGGTCTTCATTACTGGATTTTGGATCTTTGAAACATGATCTAAAGTCAACCATGTCCTCCGTCAAAAACCTCGACTGAAATCGAAGCAGAAGTACGTTTCTTATCCTGGGTAAGGCCCCTGGATAATAAGGCAAACGTCCAGGCTAGGAATAAGAATGTAGAAAAAGTCTTGCGATGCAGAAATGGCCGGAGAAGGAGTTCTTCATGAGAGCGGCCAGGATTATGCTACTGGTTTGATTCTCCCCATTGAATGCCGAGTTGGTTCCCATTTACCCCCCCTCTACTTGCATGGAGATAAGACGAAATCAGCCGAGAAAAACATTTACTTCTAAGTCCTACGGCAACAAGGAGTAGGAATCTTCAAGTCGGGCTGGCTTGAATCGCCACCCTTGGCTACAACCACAGTGAAATTATGGATGCGCGTGTTTTGCCGATTAATTCTACGCACAGTGCCTCTAAGGAAACTCAGACAGTCTACAGCAGGTAAATGGGTACCTGCCTATAGTGACTATAACACATTTTTAACGGTGATGATCTTACAGGTGTAAACATGGTTTCAAACACTTCATGACAGCCGATCTCTGTTTTGATTTTGTTTACGTGCCTGGAATAACCAAGAGATATCCGCGAACGAGGCATAAGTGAAAAGAAAACTCCCGGGTATGATAAAGTGTGACAACGAGCAGTTACCCTTTTATACGCTATTATTCAATTAAGTTTACGTTGGTTCGGTTTTATGCTATAGACGTTAAAGTCGTCTCGAGACGACTGTAAAGTCGAGTATAAAAACGGTAAATAAGACAGACTCATTTAACGTCTGACCGCTTGAAAACGTCTTGTGTTAAGTGCGTCGTTTAGACGCATCATTTAATATGTTAACAGACGACTTTAACCGACGACTTTAACGTCTCATATGTTAAATTCGTCGAGTATAAAAACTACTCCCTGCTGGGACGCATTTAGCCCTTACTCGTCCACAGACGACTGGCACGATTTAAGCGTTTTTATCCGAAAATCGAGGCTTAGCCTTAAAAACTGTGTCCAAGAAAATTTTGAGGATCGCGAGGAAACGAGGAACTCCTTTCTTTCATCCACGCTTCGTCCTTTTTTCCTTTGTCCCTTTCATAGCTACGGCACACAAGCCAAGTGTCTGATCCATAAAAAAACATCCTAGTTCGTCGTCTCCACATCCTGCAAAAGCCGCTTTCCTTTTTCTCGTAATTTATTTTTCTTCTTTAAAAACATTTGTATTTCCATATCTTGCCCTTTTGTCTTTGCGACGTCGAGTAATGGACTTAAGAAGTTGTAATTCCGCCATGTTTATTTTGTTCGTATACTCCGCTCGCTTCAAGTTTATTTAGCGCCTGTTTGCTCGTCTTGCCATTGTCCTGCCGAAGATAGAACCCAGGCCTTTTCCAGAAAAGCTTTTTTTTTTTCTGTTAGGGGCCGTGTACTTTTGTGCGTCCCGTTTTGTATACCAGAACGCGCTTTAAACGTCTCATACGTTAAGGCTTGTTGACGTATTTAACGTCTCTAGCATAATAATGGCCATAATTGTTACTTTGTAATTTAGGTCAAAGATTAAGGCCATCAGTTCGTAAAGCAGGCTTGCTGTCTTTCCATTACTATTCAGGTATTGATATTGATTATCTTCAAAAACTCCAAGTAACCATCCGACAGTTGTGACCATTATTCCCTGGATTCTTTCCACTTACTGGGTTTTTGTTGTAGACCAAATCTTATGAATGACTTCCCATAATGAATTCTGAACTATGTGCCTTCTTTCCTTTTTCGGTTATCCCGTGTCTTCTTCTTTGACCTATCTCTCTGTACACTAGCAAGATCAAAGGTTATAGCTCCACCATAGTATAAGCAGTTGATTATAGCTTCCTCACCGAGTATCGCATCCATAGCATAAGTTCAATTACAGCAGGCCACGAGGGTAAGCCCTCGGGCAAGATAATCTTCTTTCTATTACTTACAAGCCTGCTTTTATACTTTTACTCTAACTCTAGAATGTTCTGGTGCTATTCATAGTGCACTGCAAGGTTGACTATTTGTAGACACCGCTGAGTCACATCAAAGAAATTAAGTTTTATTCACACATACAGGTATAGATATAAATATAATATAACTGCACACCGCAAATAGCATAGCTAATCTAGGCGGTATAGATTTAAAGATATATACAGCATAAAATAATAAATAATAAATATTACATATGGGAAAAACACATACAAATCTGCCTAGAAAGGTGTAAGGAATAATTTATCAGCAAGATTATAGACAATCAATATAAGCCCCCTCATGCACTAAAAACTGCAACAATTTAGTCTGAAGGTGTTTTTTGAATAATTGCTTTGGCTTTGATTTTTACAATTCGGAGATTTTGTTCCAGATTCTAGCTCCAAGGCTTGAGAAAGATTGGTTCTGCTGTTTTGTCCGTAAATGAATAACATGAAATTTACCAGCAGCCGCAGCTCTAGTGTTGTAACAATGAATCGCGAAGCTATCCTAGTGAATAGGTTTTCCAGATTTTGAGGTACAAGATCATGGTCAATATCATGCATCAAAACACCTACTGGTTTGTAATAGGGCATATCAATAAAAAGAATATTTGATCGCAGAAATAATGGGATTGCATGCTCAGAATTGCTAGAGAAGTAAATTAAACGTAGAGACTTTTTCTGGAGGATCAATATTTTTTCAAGATTTGTTTTTGAAGTTTGGCCCCAGACCACAAAGCCATAAGAAAGATTGGATGGATAAGGTTATTGTAAATATTGAGTAAGACAGAAGTTGGTAAGAAGTGTCTCAGTCTTGCGATAATACCGATGACTTTACTTATTTTGAGTGCCACATTAGCTACATGATCATTCCATGAGAGATTACTGTCTTACAAATTGTTCTCTTTCCAGATTTCTAAAAGCTTTATTTTCATTGTCAAATACTTTTAGATTTATAACTGATTGAATTTTCCGTTGATAGGGTGAAATATTACATAATTGGATTTTTTGGCATTTAGGGTTAATTTATTTGCAAGCAACCAGTTGCAGACATTAATTAGCTCTTCATTGATTCTAATAATGGTAATGATTTATCTTTATACAAAAGATTACTGTCATCTGCAAAAAGGAAGAACTCAAATTTACTTGAAGAAGCAGAGATATCATTAATATACAATAATAGCGGACCAAGAACAGATCCTTGGGGTACACCACAAGCTTTCAATTTGGGTTGTTTGGAATCTCCCTGTTACATATTTGTTTATGACACCACGTATTCCATATGTAATTTATAGAGCAAAAAATATTGTGGTCAACGGTATCAAAAGTTTTACGTAAATTAATAAAAATGCCACAAGAAAATAATTTTCATCCATATATTTTTGTATTTTACCTACAATATCTAACATTACATGTTCCGTAAAGCAATGCTTGCGGAACCCATATTGGAATGGACACAAAATTTTATGCTTGATGATTAAATTATTAATTCTATTATACACCAATTTTTCAAAAATTCTGTTAATGTTATTTATTAAAGAATTTATTCCTTGCCCAATTTGCTGTGCATTAATTATTAAGGTCAGCTGTGAAGAAACGAGAAAAATAAAGTTTTTACTTATTCTAGTAAGTAATGATATTTTATTTCGATAGAATTTATATTTTTTCAGTTTTGCAGGAGAAAAAGAACAGATTTTTTAAACGAATAGACTTAAGAATGCCTTTAGTGATCCACGGTTTGAGTAGTTGTTTAACTTTTACTTTTTCCTTGATGCAGTCTTAGGAGGTGCATGTTTATTTATCACCCGATTTAAGAAGAACATATCAACATCATTAACATCATCAGTAGAATCCCAAATAATTTGATTCAGATCGTGAAGAACATATCATGTGAAAAACTTGAAAAATCACGATATTTGGGACGATTTGACATTTTAGTAACTTTAACATCACTAAGAGGCAAAAGGCAAAATTGAGAAAAATGATCACTTATATCTGATACTGTATTACCAATGATACTTGACCATTAAATTGATTAATGAGAATATTATCTATGAGAGTTGCTGAGCCACTATGAACTCTTGTTGGTTTATCAATCACAGGAGTGAAGGCATAGTTTTGCAAAAAAAGCAGAAAATTGTTTGCGAACTTTGACCTGCAGCTTTCAAACCTAAGGAGGTTTATGTTGAAGTCCCCCATTATATATTGGTTTTTCAAAGGCACTATATTTCTCAACAGCTGAGTCAAAATGCTCTTGAACCTTCTCAGGAGAATTATGTTGTCTGTATATAATTCCACAAATAACATTTTTTCTTTTTGAAAACTGAATTTCAATCCACATTGCTTGGTAAGATACATTTGAAGTTTTTTCTAGGACTCTATAGTTTGAAATGGTCTTTTATATATATTGCAACACCCCTAGCAGAAAGTGGTGTCGGAACATACTCAAAAGAATATCCAAGGATATTTGAATTGCATTTAAGATCATTTCCGCTAGTAACGCGAGTTTCAGTTAGTCCAATTATACTAAACTTAAAATCTAATTCATGGTGCAAATGATTTTGGAAGTCTTCAAGATTCTTACTTAGGCTTCTTATGTTATTGTGGAGGATAGACATGCAATTTTTTATTCAAGTTTTTGGTAAATTCTGCAAATTTATAAGGAGAATATCTTGGTATTGAACCATAAAGATGCACATTTGCATACAATAGCTGACGAGCCTGCCCCGCGGGCCAGTAATTGTACTTAGTCAAGAAACACGCGAGTTGATAGACTCATCAAATGCGATTCTCGCTCGTGTGAACACCCAGCAAGGCGACTTTGGCGATCGGGATTTTGATACACGTATAAAGGAAAGACCTACGAAGAGCGACGAAAACAGAATATTAACAAGACAATAACAGAGCCAATGAAGCAACACCAAGTATCCCAACTAAAGCTCCAATACCCTGATCCAGCTTGCGTCAGAGAAGAAGGAGAGGTTATACCCGGAGAAAACCTTAAAAGTCACCTGAAGAAAGAACGAGAATTAAGATTGTAAGGGGACGTAGGGGCCCAAAAATGGCAAGGGAATTTGGTAAGAGCAAGAGAAGGTGACGAGGAGCTAAACATTTATTGATGCTTTTGGTGGCTAAGCGAGCGGCGAACATGTCCAACACATACAGTGACGGATATGTTCGAATTATGCGAACAGCTTCTACTCACTCGATTCTACGCCATCCACAAAACACGCGGGAGTCCGAGCAGCGACCCAACGAGTAGGTTATGCGGTACAGCGTCAGAGAGCTTGGCTCACATCTTATCCGCTTGCCCTCCGCTTCCACAAACAAAGTACGTGGCAAGACATGACGCAGTCTTAAAGGTCCTATTCTTCGAGATCCTATTTGATCTGGGCTTGATAAACACTGTGCCTCCTTGGTAATTCAGCCATCAAACCGCAGCCTGTCTATGAAGCAGCGGAGGTACAGGCGTACTGGGATGTTCCGGTCTATGGGGAGTTTCAAGAACTGAAGGCGAATACAGTAGTCGCCGGGATTGCCAAAAACCAACACAAGCAAGTGATAACGCTAGAGATGAGCTGCCCTTGGGTAAGCAACCGTGGTACGACGACGTCAGAGAAGACCATGAAGTACGCGTAGAGGCACGCAGGATAGGATATCGCCCAGTACAATATCATCATATATGTTTTGGGGGAATAGTCCAAGGACTTAGATGCTACTGTACAGAAGCTGGTGGGCAACAGAGCTAAAGATGCAAAAGGCGTGCCTCTCAGGAACTCTAAATATTGCTCGCACGTTTAAAGGCGCAACGTGAGCACTCGAGAAGGTCCTTTTTACTTGAGAAAGACCTTTTTTTAAGTTTTACTAGGTCTTTTCTTTGTAATTAGTCTAGCTTTTATTCACTTTATAGCCCACGGGTTACGCTGCTGGCAGCGCCTATAGTGATGCTACTTAACTGTATACAGCATATAGACGTTATAACTGCTATAATGATAATAATAATAATAATAATAATAATAATAATAATACATAGCATATATAGTGCAGCGCTTCTCAAAGATCCAGCGGCGCTTTACAATAATGGTAATATAAATATAAAATCAATCGGATAATGGAATAAAACTAGTAAAATCAATGAAAACAAAAACTACAACGCCTAAAGAGGTGAGGTTTTAGTTTAGATCAGAATTAAACGTTTGTAGGTGTCCCACTTGCCTGATATCGTCTGGCAGGCGTTCCACCGTGTAGGAGCCCTTGATAGAACGCTCTATATACATGTGTTTTAACATTGGACTTAGGTACAATTAGGAGTTTTTTCTTAGACGATCTTAGGTTTCGATTAGGAATGTACGGTTTTAACACTTAGATACAGAGGACCTGGAATATTTAGTACTTTGAGAACAAGAAGAAGAATCTTAAAGTCAATACAGGTGGACACAGGCAGCCAATGTAAGCTTTAAGTACAGGTGTAACGTTTTCATATCTGCTGGTGGCTGTTAGCAGGCGGGCAGCTGAATTTTGTACATGTTGCAGTCTATTAATTTGCAATTGCTGTAGCCAAGATAAGAGTACGTTACAATGATCCAACTTCGACGAAATAAAAGCATGAATGAGTACTTTACACTGACGGTACGAAAGGAACTTTTTTCTAACTTAAGCTATGTTACGAAGGTGGAAAAAAGGCAGTTTTATAGATAGTATTTATTTGTACATTCATAGAAAGCACACTATCAAGCCAAGCACCAATGTTCTTGGCACATTTGCTAGCTTTAATAATATCTGCCCCGATCAAGATTGAATCAAGTGGAGGTGGAGGACGGTGGCGAGCAGTCAGGACAAGAAAGTCCGTCTTATCACCATTGAGCTTAAGCTTGTTCACAACCATCCATTGCTGGACCTCATGAATACACCTCTCAGTTAATGATTTGGACTGTAAAGTATCTGCAGGGTTGAATGACATGTACATCTGCGTGTCGTCGGCATAGAAGTGAAGCCCCATACCGTGACGCTTGAAGACATCTGCAATCGGGGCCGTGTACATAGAGTACATCGGTCCTAACACAGATCCCTGTGGGACACCACAGGCCAGCTTGTGCTTGGATGAACAATCATTCGCCACTCAGACTTATTAGAACCGAATTGGCGGATATGAGCGCATCCAGGCCAGGGCATTACCCTTTGACACCGTAGCGGCACTTAAGTGTTGTGAGTAATATTTGGTGGTCAGGAGTGTCAAAGGCCGGTGAGAGGTCCCAAAGAACAAGAATGACACAAGCATTGTCGTCGATCGCTCTAAGTAGATCGTTGTTAATTCGCGTAAGAGCTGTCTCCGTACTGTAAACATGCAACCCAGTTCTCGAGGGGCCAAATGCTCTACGAAACAAGCGCACAAGAAACTTCTACCTCTTTTCACGCAATTTCAACCAATTTTGAAAGGCGTAAAGAAGAAACTATTGGATAAATGGCATTCAATTCAAAATCAGCTGAATCTCAGAGAGATATTCAAGGAATCTCCCTCGATCTCTAACAGAAAAGGAAAATCGCTTAAAGATATGCTTGTCAAAGCAAAACTGTGAAGTTGACGTTTTAAACCTTTGCAAAAACCGTGGACGATAAGTCTTGCACGGCGTTGGGTCAGAGAAAATCTTGATCAGTCAAAATTGATTAAAAATATTTGTGAAAGTCAAGTAGACTATTGCACGACTCAGTGATAAAACAGTCGTGCAATAGTCTACTCGACTTTCATAAATATTTTTTAAAGCAAAACT
>NC_090891.1:10195660-10213160 GCF_036669925.1 Montipora capricornis | reverse complement strand
GACAATATGCTTTCAAATCAAAGCAAACTAAATGCACAACTCCCGTTTTTCCTGAATCTAGAGTTCGTGCAATGTTACCAAAAATGTGAAAACGAATTTGTTAATAGCGCCAGTCTAAGACTAATACACTACATCCTTACTTGTAAAATATCCTGCTATGTAAAAAACTAGGAACGTGTGTACAACAAGCTCCAATTAGATTATGCCGGATAAGCTGTGCTCCATTTGAACAAGTCTCGGTGTGGTAGCAAAAAAAAAGAGATGTTGATCGTTCACTAGAGACATTAACCCCATCCTCCACTTGACAATTGATGGTTAGAGTGGTTGTCTGTTGATTAAAATTTTGATTGCACGGACTAAAGGAATAAATCATCGAATAAGAATGTTGTCTGGGTAAGCACCTTACAAAATTTTCAAGACAGTTGTCAAGAAGACAAATGAATGTCATGAGTTCCATACCATATTAATTTAACGCTAATAAAATGAATTCAATTTTTATGACCTTCAATAGATTATTCCTTTCATTTTGCCTTATTTAATCCACTTGAGTGAAATGCACGTATCGATAAATTTCAAATGGGTAGCCCCATTTCATCAAATGTAAGAACTTTAAAACATCAGCTTCGATAGAACAACTCACATCTCTTTGGAGGCCTTCCAAGATTGTACACACTTATATGCATAGGAAGAAACCGACGTTTAGCATTAGCAATGGCCGATCGATGGAAACGCTTATTTAACCATTTAAGTGAGGATATGTTTGCTTAGGATTCACTTAAAACGCTAGTGGTTCATCGCAATGTGTGGTAAAATATTGGAGTGACTAATCATAATGCATCAGGGTTAGGTTCGTCATCTGTGCCGTGCACCGGGGGTGGGACTCGCGTGTGAAAGGGGTGGAAATGCTCGTCGTCTCGCTTAGGGGTGCAAATTTCGGATTTTGGTCTCATTTGGTCTCACGTAGTGTGTTATGGGGAAAACGCCATCATGTGTAGCCCATATGTGGCCGTGAAGGTTTCGTGCATGGTCTCACGCGAAGAAAATAAAAAATATCTATATAATGTGTTTTAAATATGGTCTCTTTTTGGGGTCCAAAATCCTGGGCGAGTTCCCTTCCCACCCCCCCCCCCCCCCCGCGCATTTTTTTTCCGCATCTTGTCGAAATGAAGGCACTGAATTTTCAAAGGTAAGCAAAGTTTATTCTTCAGAGAGTGCAAACTTTCTGATAATTGTGATTGACGTCCCAATTTACATCGAAAGCCACCTGAGACAAAGATAGAGTCGGTTTTTTTCCCCAAAGCTATGGCATACCATGTTGAACGTTTATCAGTGGAGTTTTATTGCCAGGGATTGTTTTGACAGGACCGAAAAGTCTGGAATGTTCGGTTTAAAAAGTATCCTTGTGTTTTTTAAATATATTTATGCAAATCTAAACTGGTAGCTCACAAAAGGGCTTCCTCATCATCGGGACATACTGCTGAACACAAGCATTGTCTTTCAATTTGTGCATGTGCTTTTCTCATGTTTGCCCGATGCATTTTTTATCAGCTTGAAAGAGCCATTTTGTACTCGGACGTAAAAAGTGTCAGCCAACTCAATCCATAATTATTAGGTAAGAACGAGAATCCATGATAGCAATGAGATGGCTAAAGAGGGAGTCGGTATAGGTCGCATGTTCAAACCCTGGAGGGGATGTCGGATTTTGGATTTTTACAGAATTAACGACAGGAAGAACTAATCGCATGCAAATTCAGTACGTCATCACAAAAACTATTTCAAAAATAAACTTCAAGAATTACTTCTTTGTAATTTTTCAACCTTTCCTCGTAAGGCTACAAAAGAGAAATAGATATAGAGAAAGGCCGTTACTTGTAATCTCTTACCTTAATTCCCACTGCAATGTTATGCAAATTCATAAAAGCCATTTCGCGTTTTTTTGCGTCCTCGATACTCTTAACTTCACCAGCTTTCATGAATTTCATTGTATACCTGGATCCGTAATCAATATTATCCCCACAACCTCCCCACTGAAATTCGCTGTTTAAATTCTTTGGTCTTCTTTCACGACTGCACCCACACACGCTTAAGTTCCCTTCGACGCAAGATCGAGCTATGGAATGAACCACTCCAGCGGCTGATATGCTGTACGTAAAGGCCGCCTCTCTTGTTCCTAAAACATGTAATGAATTAAGTTACTATTTACCGGTAGCGCTTGACAAAGTTCACAGGCTTGAAATTTGTACGATCCCGTAAAGGCAGCGAAGTGCTTCCTTGCATAAAGACTATCTGCAGTTCCATCACTGCTTTTATGCCACCCTCCCTTCGCCACTTTCGCAAAGCGTGCCAAAATAACCGCAGTGATGACAATGCACTGATCGCATGGGAGTGGACACCCTATTATCATAAAATACAATTATTCATATGACACGAATTGTGAAATAAATTAAGTAAGTGTCGTAAGTTAAGGTCCACACCGCTATCATGTAGACAATAAGGATATACCCCATTCACACCAACAAGACATGCAAACTGTGTTAAACTAAACATGTTCAGAACATGTTATGGTTTGGTGTGAACGAGGAAACAGTTTGATGCACCAATGTCGGTTTGGAGAATTATGAATGTAGTCCTGAAGGCTACAGTTAATTTACCAAATCCAACCTTTCGAAACCCTTGTCCTATGTCTTCATCACTGAGCCAGAGGGGCCGGATCAAAAGCTATCGCAAGAGTTATTTTAGACGCTCACGAATTTACTAAAAAAGGAAAGGGGGTCGTTAAATACATAACGTGAGAGAAAAGGAAACTAATTCGCTATTTATAAGCCAAATTGGTGATCATATATAAAGATTCTTGCGATAGTTGTTGATCACACCAGATGAAGACACAGGACACAGGACTAAATGTTGAAACTTTGGGCCTTCTATTGAATAGCAACTTTACGTTTTTGTCATAATTCTCCAAACCGGAGAAGCACCTGCTGACTCTCTGATAAATAAATGACCAAACAAAACGGACTGAATGTAGGGCAATGTAGCAGATCAACTGATGGTCATGATTTCAAACAAGTTGCAGAGCATTTAAATAGGGTGGAAAAACTACTTTAGCCACAGTAGATGCAAAGAAAACAGCAAAAATCGACTATACGAACTGTTAGCGGTAAAGAAAAACCTAACACCGGTTACAAACTGTTGAACTGCATGTCACTACGAAAATATCGGTCGAAACAAACAGTGGAGATCGTGCTTTGAATTGTGGGCAAGTCTGCCAAAAAAAGGCAAATCGATCAACTAGCTGGCAAAAGATCGCTTTCTAGCGGAAATCCGTTTGTTCTCTGTTTCTTGTGATGATAAGAAGAAAACTCCGAAAGTTTGAAGAAGCCCTTGAACTAATCTCCTTTTTAAAGGAAGGTTTTGCTCACCGTTTGTTGTGGAATGTTGAGTCAGTAACATGAGAACGGATCACAGTTTCAAATTTACAGCTAATTTAAGATCATTTTTATTGCGCTCTCTTAGCTAAAGTAACTGTTAATTCTCATAATGCTTCCGCTTCTTACAACGACCTGCGATCTGGCTATATCATAATAAGTTCTTAAACACATGCTAACAAGGAGAAGTGTAATCAACAGACGTTTGGAGATATCCTTGTCAGAAGTCGTCACAAAGCAGTAACTTGCTATGTACAGTACAACATATCTTAAACCGATAATCTCAAAAGAATCAATAATTTTTCAAGTGGTTGCCGATTTCAACTGAAGACGGTGCGGATAAGTTATGGCAGATTTAGTGTAATACACAAACACACTTATCATGCCAGTTTTTAGATTGTCGATGATTCGGATGATTCTTCAATAACTCATTCCTGCCACAAATCAAATTTTGACATAGATGAATAGCTGACCGACATCTACAAAAGAGCCACTTTTTAACCGGCAACAAAGCGCAATTTGCCATATGGAGAAGAGATAAATTTAAACAACAGTGCCCAGAGTTAAAACATACACGACGGCAAACAAAACACAACAACGCTCATACTGTGATAACGAAACCACGGAATCATTGACAGGAGCACATTTTCCTTTAAATGTTTGAAGATAAATGAGAGGAAATACATGGACATACAAAAGCCGCTGAAATTGGGCATTTTCTTTTGAAGAGATGGGAACCCGGCGGATTTCCCACAACTGAGCTCACTGCCTCGCTTGCGCCACTCTCAACAGGCACTACTCGGACACCATTGAAAGGAACTCAGCTCAAACAAAGCCCTTGGAGTTTGAGACAAAGTTGTCGTTTACTTGGGTCAAAACATAGTTAAGATCATACCCACTTAAAGCCAACTCTTTCAAGAAGTGAGCTCTAGCAAAAATAGACAGATGCACGTTTTTAATTAGCTCGTGGATTTCTTGGCCATTGAGCAAAACAAACAAGCCGTAATTAAAGTAGCAGTTATAAAAAAAATATTTAAACAAAGAGAAATTCCCACCTTTTCCAGTGATGCGACGAAAGAGAGTGATTCGATCCCTCTCTGGTACTGAACAATTCCATCGGCGATATTGAAACTGGTGCTGGCATTGCTTCACTGCGAGATTCGCTCCATACCTAATGCTGGCCATGACATCTCGGTCTGCTTCGCACATCTCTCTCTGCTTTAAGCTTAAGTCGGGCATTCCGTCACAAAACCGTGTTACTGTGCTCATAATATACACTTGATTCGGAATGCCGAGCGACCTGTTTAAATCGGTATAAAACGAGAAAGGGAGCACTTAGTTTACGAGAAATAAACGGAGCCTGCAGGCTTTGAGGAACCCTATGAGAAAGCAAAATGCAAGAGAAAAAATAAAATGAAGAAGTTAGAAGTTTTGAAAACATGGCTAATTCTACCGTAGTCTGTCAATGAGGATTGTTGCTTATAAAACTCCAATTGTAGGTACCTTGACAAAACATCACGAAAACAAATGAACGATTGTTTTGTCCGGGATTGGCAACATGATCACACCTAATTTTTTTACGAAAGCATGAACATTTCTTTGTCAAGACAAGAGTTGGCAAGCTGGTCATCATGAAGGAAAGGGTCAACAGTAACAAACACAATATGGTTGCAAATGGGCTCCTTAAGGAGTTCACAACTCACCATCCACTTTGTCCAGCTTGAAATAAGGATGCGAGGATTATTAAAGTAAACACAAATGGAACTTTTTGGGCTCTTCGCCTTGCCTTCATCATGAATTCTAGGATGATCTGTACAGTCAAATAGTCAAATAGAATCCTTAAGTCAATATTCGTTTTCTACACATCCTCATCAATTAATGGCTTTCGCACATGCAGTTAGATCTCAAGCTGCAGCTGCTTATAATGTCATGTTCAACGCACCTGATTGGCTGCAATGCAGGGAGAATTTTGTATTTGTCTTGTTTATTGGTTACAGATGTGTCTTCTAAAAGATATTGCCATTTTTCGACAAGCGTTCCGGCAGATGAAAACCGGCGTCTAGAGCCCAGAGGGCTAGATTTATTTACCGGAAATATTTTCTCCTTTAAGTCTGATCGGTTAGATTTGTTTTACTAGAACCTGATAGCTTCCAGTTAAAAAAATGACCTCATAAAGTAGTTTGTATGTCACCAGGGTGTTGGGTTAGATTCCACAAATGAGCGACAGTCTATGCAGGGTGATATTGAGTAAAGTGTCGGAAAAGATTAGGGAATAGAAATTAATTGAAATTCGAATAACAACCGCAAGGTGTAAACCGTTCATCGGTGCATAGTTAATAGCTTTGGAAAAAGAGAATAAAACTACAAATAATAACCAGTAATAAATGTACGTCTTGTCAGGAATTCTTAATAAATCAATGACATTTTGTGGTTAAATTTTGTTTCATCTTTTGTTTTCATCATGTAGCACAGTTTGACTTAAGGCTCTTGATCGGAAAA
Organism: Montipora capricornis; assembly: GCF_036669925.1. NCBI lineage: Eukaryota > Metazoa > Cnidaria > Anthozoa > Scleractinia > Acroporidae > Montipora > Montipora capricornis. The sequence goes on along the minus strand of NC_090891.1, from coordinate 10,207,236 downwards.
ATCATTCTCGTTGTTCCAGTAACGATTCTCGGAATTATCGTCAAAGAAAACTTGAAATGTTTCCTTTTTCTATGCAATCGATCATGCAAATATTGGCGTCCTATCACGTCGGAAAATGAAGTAGTTTGGGGTTGTTGTTAGATGAGAATTAAGGAGCGCTGAAAGCTGCATTTCGATTGGCTGCCGACAGAAATTGTTCTCATAAATCAAACATGTGGAGAAATTTCAAATACAACAGCTTCTTTTCACTGTCGCGTGGAACTCAAGAGTGTAGCGCTCGTGCTGGCACGCAACTTCAAAATCGATTTCGGGCGATCAAGAGTATGGATTTTTAACTGTTATTCGATTAAATTTGAGCGACTCGCCGAAAAACACTTAAAGAAATAAAAGCTTTCTCTCTAGTTGTGCATGCTAAGATAGTCCCCAAAGCGCTTTCGAAAGAGAATCGGTCTTTTTCACATAGTAGGTATGGTATTCCTGAGCCAGTATGGGAGGCGACAATTAAGGGAAAAGGCAAGCAATGAGTTCAAGTATTCTGATATACCAAAAACAGCACACTTGTCTGGAAAAGGTTCGCCTATTGGGTCAAATGTCATAGGTAAAAGCCGATTTCTCTAGTAGTCAGGTGAGAATAGGAAAATGGATTGTATTAATTAAAGCCTATATGAATCCTGCAAGTAGACTTAGGGGAGCAGTAACAAGACATGCAAAACTATATTTGAAAAATGGTTTGATGATATTTCCCGCTAGTCTAATCGAAGGCTCACGTTAATGGGAGGAGCAACTATTGCAATAGATAACGGTTTCTTCATCCACTATGCCACTGACCACCCGCTGGGTTTAACGTCGTTAAGGACCATAGTTAGTCAACTGCGATACCGCAAAATTGAGTCGTAAGCCTTGATGGATTGAATGAGCATATCATGCATTAATATTATAAAACTGGCTGCAGATATAGCTCTTCGCTCCTTTTACAACCCACTCGATTAATTTTTTTAAAGAGGTGCAGACAGATGTACTTGAGAAAAAAAAAGAAGAGGCAACTTGGCGTATGTGGCAGAGGAACAGTGCATAGGTTTTTTCCTACAAAAAACCGCGAAGAACCTTTTATGTTCTTTATTAACGGAATCACTGGAGCGAAGGTCGAGGAACTTAAATTATGAACATGGAAACGAATATTAAAGTGCCATCCTTCATAGTCTCTATCAACTGACTGACGAAAGTTTGGTATTTTGTACTGTCAAAGGGACGCTGCAAAATGGAAAAATGATGACCTAAAATAATTATGAATTAAAACCAGATGGGAGTTGTAAAATCGCTCCATGGAAATCGACGTACCGTTTCCATTACGTAAGAATAAAAAAGGAATATAAAGCATACTGGAAGCAGATCTGAGTGTCGTTGGATTGACTTGAATTAGCAAACGAGTAGACAAATGGTCAAATATTTCCTAAGAAAGAAATGCAAGGATTGTATACCGTGGTTTTGGCTATTAAGTATATGCTTGCAACGATGGGAGCAGTGGCGAAATTCCTTGTGTTTTACATTCCAGGAATACCGGCGTATTTCGAAAAGAAAATCTCCCACAGGTTGAATTGGTTAATTTTGAAGAATTTCAGGTGGGAATTAGAAAAGATACAGATTAAAATCAAGAAAAAAATTAACAACATGTCAAAATAACAGCATGTGCCAATGATTTTGCATTTTCTTAAAATGTGGAAATGCCAATCTGGTGGGAAGTTAGCACGCAACGAAGAGACTGAGAAATGTTTTGGTCAGGCAGTAATGGGTATGTGAACCCCGAAACCATGGACTAAACCTGCCAGAACCACTTGACTTAATCCATCAACTATCTAGTGCCACCATTAATACAGAGAATTGAACAACGCAAAAACCTGGTTGAAATTACTGGGTATAATTTTCCAAAACAACCCTGACATAAATAAATAGCATCTCCAGAAACTGTTGTGCAAAGTCAGTAGTCGTTTATGTATCTTACCAGTCTGCAAATATTTTGGCTACTCTACCTAAAGATCAGGGGCAGCCAACGATAATCTTCGGTGAAATAAATCGGTTCTACGTTGCTAGACAGCTACACATTTCTTTACTAAAGCATCACTTAAAAGATTCGCTACCAGATAAAAGTAGTCCCTTACGTTTTCGGAAGGGATATTTTTGCAATTTTTGGCACTTACAAAGGTCACCTAGCAGTTTCGGAAGAGAAAATGGTTTGGTTGGAAGTTCTTAGAAGGTAACATTTAGCTGGCAATTTCTGAAATGAAGATATCATTCCCTAAAATTTTCGCCGGACAATTTTCCGATAAGGTATCTGAACGGATCAAATTAATCTAGGACCATCTAGGTGATAAAAACATCTCCTTAATCTCGACAGTCTTTAGACATTACAAGGAGCCTAGAAATGTCTCTCAAAGGCTTTTGGTTTAATATGCTCGTTGGGTGCCCCTGACTCTACGTATAGATAAGCTTACTAACTAGTAAGCTATTTGATTCGTTGATTATGTCATTATTTTTATATGGGAATGAAATTTGGGAAGCGGCTTCTCAGAGCAAAGACGACTGCATTAGATAATACAAACAACTTGTGCGTAATACTCCGAGGTAATCAGAGACAGGGTCTTCAAACTATGGAAAACTACCATAAAAAATCCACCTCACGTACTTTATGAGCAGCTGCTGCTAAGGAGCAATTAAGACGATTATAACCGGGTTATAAAGATCTTTAATTAACAGATGGTTTCTTAATTTCAGTTTATGTAACTACAGTAGTTTTCCCAAGTTATATATTGTAATGATAAATCAGTTTGTAGTCACACGTATAGCTCTGTTTTATCGTTTCATCATTATTATTAATGGTGCATTTTAATTGTGATTCCACGAGGATCTTATTTAGTCAAACTGTTTGCAAAGTAGGGCAGGAAGTCCAAGGTGAGCGGAACGTTAACTATAGCAAACAAGGGATTGTCAGCCTCAGTTTTTCGACGTCTTGTTTATATGAGGCCATGTGGAAGATCACCTTTACCTGCATCAGTAGATATACATGTATCTGTTTTTGTCAGCAATGCGAACTTTTTACTTATGAAATAGTTGTTCTCGCGGCCTTCGCTACAGTATGTTCGTGAAAGAGAAAAACCTCTGCTTGCTGAGTTGATTTAGGTGTAACTTCCATCTATGGCTGCAGCATAAAATCGGCATTGCTGTCTATGTCTGCAACGAGACGAAGGTGAGTTTGCTACGGAAAGTTCAACCACATGGGCCGAATAAATCAAGGAGTCGTCTTAACGATGTAACATGGATCGAGGACAAGGAAAAAGACCCTTTATAGATGCCTTTCATATCTTTTCAGAAAGAGCTATGAATCTTTCCTCTCAGCGAAGCGGATCTGTATTATGAAATTTATTTAATATTTATATTTTTAAAAATACAACCACACTTTTGAATTTACGGAACATGTTTTGATGTTTCAAACATCATCTTCAGCCATAGTGAGTGTAACATTAAAATTTTTACAACATAATTCGTACATATATATAATATATATATATACCACTGAAAGTTTATAGTGTGGTGTGAAGGTGAAGAGCGCTCAATACCATTACAAGTAGAGCGAAAACAAAGTAAACACACAAGGCAAAGATATATATATATATATGTGTAACTATGAATATTTAATACAATGATTCTTTGTAGATTAAATGTTCGTTTCAAGTAGGTGAAGTTCAAACGAATCAACAATATTAAAGAGAACACAACTGACATAACGGTAAAAGTTTCAAAGTGTAATGCTAATAACCTGACATGATAAACTTGTTTGTTGGGTTCGGGTTTCAACCGCTCAATATGGAAGCTCTCCTTGATTTTGAGTTGATAGAAAGAAGTAGTATTATCAATAATTTTGAAGCAAGAACCGTCATCGCATCGTTTCTAAAAATTGTCAGGATAATTGTGATGTTTCTTGCTTCAAAATTATTGATTATGCTACTTCTTTCTGTCAACTCAAAATCAAGGAGAGCTTCCATATTGAGCGGTTGAAACCCGAACTCAACAAACAAGTCAATCATGTCAGTTTAGCATTACACTTTTAAACTTTTACCGTTATGTCAGTTGTGTTCTCTATAACTGACATTGTTGGTTCGTTTGAATGTTACCTAATTGAAACGAACATTTAACCTACAAAGAATCATTGTATTGATAGTTATATATACGAATTATCTTGTAAACATTTTAATGTTACACTCACTATGGCTGAAGATGATGTGTGAAACATCAAAACATGTTCCGTAAATTCAAAAGCGTAGTTGTATTTTTAAAAATATTAGTAACACCTGTGCTATCCAGACCATTTGGAAAAATTTAATATTTGTAACTAAATTTTCAATTGAAGACCGCTGTACTGCACCTAGCAATCCCCTGGTATCGTTTTTGTCCAAGTCCACGTTCCTCAACTTACTTTTACTGATAAATTGCAGCAACATGTGTTGCAGTTGATCTTATTCTTTTCTTTTCTATTATGTATTGCACTAAATTGTGGCCTACTCGAAAGCCTATGAGTTACTTTGACCAATAGGTGGTTTTCACTTTACTAAGGTCATCCTCACCATGTTCACTTGGTGCATGGACGAAAACAAAAGATCTCAGTTTCATTAGGTCCTTTTGTTCGTCCACTTGCTATTGTATATTGAAGCATTGTTATCTATGTCTCTAGAGATTGGTTGCAAAGTCCTTATATATACGCAGGTAGATCTTCCTTTTCCTTTTTTTTCTTTTATTTTGTGCTCACTCGCTTTAGATCCTCTCTCCCTGAATGCATTTCCATAGATTTTTTTGATAACGTGATGAGCAAATAGAGTTGTTGTTTTCCATCGTGCCCTTCGTAACTTTGCCTCTACGGCTTTGACTTGAAGTATTAATGTTGAGGTAAAACGTCGTTAACGAAGCACAAAGTTTGATCAAACTACAGTTCGTTGCCAGTAAGCGTGCACATCGTGTGTTCACGGCCCATTAGTTACGTAATCAGCTAAAAATCGACAACTAGTTATCATGATCTCGTATAGTGATACCATGTGTCACTGTATCAATCTCTTCTTGCGGGGATGAGATCAGTGGTGAGACAGTTTTTTTTTTCTATCGATGTAATATCGAAATCTGGGTTGACCTTAACAACTTGACGAGTTTTTCAAGAAGAAGTAAAGCATACTTTGTAATACCACTCTCATCACGTCCTTGTTCAGTACGGAATATCATATGAATTCGTCTCTGTGCTGCAGTTGAAAGTAAGAAAGTTCTTACAATCGAATTTCTGCTGTTTGGAAGACAACACAAGATTTTACTAATAAAAAGGAATGAAAAATAAAGAATTCAGTTTGATCAAAACAACGGTGAGGGGTAGATCGATAAAACGAACTAATTAATGCGACGCTTATGTATTTCGGAAAAACAATTAAATACACTGTCTCACACAAATTAAATTATGCAAGTCCACAAAATGTGTTTCCAGTTAAAAATCGTACACGACACGGAAACTTCACTGAGAAAACGTGACCCACGAAAATTTAGAAACATGCGGCACCTCTCTGTCACGGTTATCGTGTTTCAGGACATCTTCACTGCATAGAAAGTGAGGAAACAATCTTCTTTATTGTTATTCCAAAATTGCCAAATGGAATAGCAACCCAGCTGCTGGTGTTTGTTGTTCACGGTTGATCCTTCATCAAAGATTATAAAAGGATAAAAGATTAACTAATTATTCCTAACTAAAGTTAATAACCTAAATACTCTACATACTAAAAGCTGCTTTACCAGGCTGTGGTGACGTAAGTTAAAGGGGCTAGGTCACGCTATTTTAGGTAATTTTGTTTAATTTTGTTAATTATGAGCTCTAAACGTCAAATTGGCAGAGCAAGCGTCTTTCATTTTCAAAATCACGGCCACATAACAACTGAGAATGATTTTCCAGCTTTGTAAATGACATTTTAATATAGACTGATGTAATTTTGAAAAAGGGTGGGCCGACGTTTTTCAAATTTACCCAAATTCAATCCATTTCAATCCTCTGCAGTTTTGTCCATCCTTGTCCCTTCTTGGCTTCCCTGCGTTTTGTTAGAGATCTTCTATAGTTTTGAACAGTTATTTTGATATTTTAGTTAATTCTATGACCATTCGATCAGTGCTGAAATTGCCTAAAATTGCGTGACCTAGCCCCTTCAAGTTTCATGTAAATATGTTGCTGCACGAAGATCACTGGATACTGTTCCACAACCTGCTCCGCCGTAAGGCGAAAACTCTTTTTCCTAATCGATAACATGTTATGTCGTTTCGAAACACAAATCTACAACTTATATACTCAGGGTCATCCCATGTAAGGATTTATACATCATAACAGCAGCTGATATTTGAGTTTACGCCAACCCAGTGCCCGGAACAATTCATCGATATTACAGTCATACTAAGTTGGCATATATTTTGATTAACAAAATGACCTTGACTGCACAAATTAGTTCATTTCTCTACATTATTCGCCCTTTTGGTGCTATATATATTTGTCACACAGAGGCGTGGAGAACCTGTTCTCAGCAATGTGCCTATAAAACGCCGATGCCTCAAAAACTGACCTGTTCCAAATTATGCAATTCAACTTCCTTCACTCAGCGAGTCCTCTTTTTCTCATGGTTTTCTGTCTTCAGTCCTTGCTGAGACTGACAGCACAGATCATCGTGAGAAAGCAGCAGTAATGATGCGTACTTCAGCCCCGCCCAGGGTTAAAACTCTGAGCAAGCTTCTTGATACCCTATGGATGCAGAGGCCGGCAGGGGACAACGAGTCCTCCCACAAACACAAGCGACATTTGCAGACATATTTAACTTCCTTTTAGTTTCCAACGAAAGATGCAAAAGATCAAGACTGCTGAGTTTTTGCTTGTTGCCTATGCTTAAATTAAGCTCGCGTCGCTATTGAAGACGAGGCTTAGTCCTCGCCGTGATGTACTTTACACAAGGATCTTTAGCTGAGAAAACAAGCAAGAACAACAGTAGTTTCATTTCTGCTTTAATTAATATAGTAGAACCTCGTGGGAAATTCCAGGTGCAGCTACGCAGTGCCGGCTGCATTTATAGGGTCTTATAGCCGACTAGACCACTGTTGTGCAAAGCTGAGGGATCACGCACTCTGTGACAGCTTTTCACTCGTCACCAATATTAATACGCTCTCGTGTCAACACAATATTTTCAATTTGATGCTAGAACACTCTTATTCTTCATAAAAAGAAGATCGTTTGCAGGTTACGTTTAAATTACCTGAAATCACCCTACAAAAACAGGAGAATTTCTTTTTTTCTATCAATGCTGAAAAGATTGAGAACAACTCACCGAAGCCAAATTTTAGACGTAATATTATCAGTCATCATTCATATCAATTCACAGCTCCGCCTGATCCTACGCATGATTAAAACTGGCGACAATGGCTCTCAAATTTAGGCAGGAAAAAGTCAGGCTATTTTGTAGCTGATGTTCATTACCACACAACAGAAGTCGTTTGGAAGCAACAATGATGCAGAGTTTGAAATTTTGAATGTGATCGCTGGGCGACTTGGTTTGTGGTATTCCGCGTGCCGTCACCCCAAGAATCCGAAATCTATTTTTATCGTTAACTAAGGAAATTAGTGGACCTTGTTAATGCTCTATTGTTTGAGATCAACAGAGCTTCATGAGAATAGATCAATATGGCTTTTTCATTCAAACGGCTACCATTGTTATCATAAATTTGTTGCTATTCTTGGCTGTGGACATATTAAAAACGTTTTTAAGATCGTACATTTCAACAGGATTTAGAGACCGTTTTGGTGACTATGGGAAAAGGTTTACACATAAAATAATAGCTTTTTTAACTCCGAGTGAAAATGATATTCAGCCTACAAACGACAAGCTATGAATGAAAAATCGCCATTGTCTTCGAAGGCCACTGAGGGAGAGCAAAGAGAGTCACGTGGTAGCGTGTAGACAAAGGGTCCCAAGTGTATTGAAATGCTTGATCGATTTCCGATGGCGCTTTGTTGCAAGCAGGCGAACGACATGAAAGGAAAGACGACGATCCATTGCCTTTTCCCGGAGATTCTAGCCATTATTTTTAGTTATTTGGACATCAGAGACAAGGGAAGGGTTTGCCAAGTTTGTACAAAATGGAGGGATTCGGCCTATAATCGACTGGTGTGGCGCGGTACACAGGCAAGACTACATTTGAGGAGATCGAATCCCTACTTGTTTCCTTCGCTGGCGAAACGTGGCATACGCAAAATCCGTTTACTTAGTCTGAAGAAGAGTTTGAGCTATGTTATTCAAAATTTACCAAATATAGAGAGTTTAAACCTTAAAGGATGCTATAATGTGACGGACATAGGGGTTGGACATGCGTTCGTCAAAGATCTTTCCTCTTTGACAGTGTTAAATCTAAGTTTGTGTAAACAAATCACGGACACGAGTCTTGGTCGAATCGCTCGTTTTTTAAGCAATCTGGAAGTTCTGGATCTTGCTGGGTGTTGTAACATTACCAACACTGGTCTCTTGCTCTGCGCCTGGGGTTTACCTAAACTTACGTACTTAAATCTTCGAAGCTGTCGGCATATTTCTGACACTGGGATAGCACATCTCGCCGGTCTGAATGCTAGTTCGGCTCGTGGTAACAAGAATTTAACTACTTTATGTTTACAAGACTGTCAAAAGATCACTGATAACGCACTAAGCAACATAGCTAAAGGTCTAGTTCATCTTCAGTCGATCAATTTAAGCTTCTGCTGTGGTATTACTGAGAGCGGACTCTCTCATTTAGCCTCTCTTCGGAGTTTGCGTGAATTAAATCTTCGCTCTTGTGAAGGAATTGGCGACGATGGCATCGCACATTTGGCAGTGGGAGGCCTTAATTTGACTTGTTTGGATGTAAGCTTTTGCGACAAAGTTGGCGACGCAGCCCTTAATCACATATCGAATGGACTTCATCATTTGAAAAATCTGGGATTGAATTCTTGCCATATTACAGACGAAGGACTGTGTAAAGCGGCACGAAGCCTCCACGACCTGCGTGTGTTAAATATTGGCCAGTGTACACAAATTACAGACATGAGTTTATCTTCAATTGCCGAAAATTTAACTAGTATAACAAACATCGACTTGTACGGTTGTACGAAAGTCACTAAAACTGGACTGGAGAAGCTGATGCATCTTCCACACTTACAAGTTCTTAATCTCGGTTTATGGCAAAGGTGACTGTCAGATGTCTCTCTTTACGCATTTCAGTGTCATGCATGTGTACAGACTTGCAACTTGTAATTTCAATTCAGCTGTGATACAGAATATGTCCAGAAGAGAAGAGTCGTTTTTATTATAATTAAAATAAACTAGTGTTCCGGGGGCTTTAATTCTTGATGTGTTCTGTGAGCACAATTTCATGGAATCGATGTCTGTTCAGACTTTTATAATGAACATTTGAGGTCCACTCATCATGGATCATGGAGTGAGTGTACTCCTCAAGATAGTGGATTGGAGATTTACCAGAAAATCAAATACGAGCATGCGAGAATAAAATTCAAACTTGTTCCCGATGCGTTGTCATTATCACAAGAAATGTTATCTAATCCGTCCTGTGCCATCTCATCTTTTTTCCTTTTCTCTTGTCAATGTCTGCTTCGTTTGAACATCCTAAAAACATTCCCGCGTTCCTCGCCTAACCGGTGCTAAAATTAGGTAAGGATACTACTATTCAATCCGCGAAAACGAATTTCTTGAATTGTTGCGTGACCTATTTTTCCTGTGACAGGAAATGGCGTGTTGGTTTTCGGGACAATCTCTTTACTCACACATTTCTTGCATTCTTTGTATAATATCCATTTACAAGAATTATTTGAAAAACATTTCTTGGAGAGAGGCGCGGAAGAACACTATTTAAAAGTGTTTCTGTAAAACAGATGTGTCTTTTTGATAAACTGTGAACTGTTTGGAAACAGAGAAATATATTGTTTTTAGAGAACAGTTATGTCAGTTTTAGAAATTGGACCAATATCACAAATGAGTTCAGTTATTCAGGGAACGTAGCAATTTGACAATGTGTTGTAAAGTAATCCTACAAGAAAAGTGAACGAACTTAAGGTGTGCCCTATTTGACGAGCATTGTTGTTCCTTTGGATATTTAAAATTTAACTTTTGCTGTTTCTCGTAGCGTCGAGGAGGGGAAGAAATAACTATTTCAGTTTCTTCAAATCAATGAATAGTTTTCTACACTGTAGTTTAAAATATCAAGATATTTTTAACGCAGGATATAACACCCCTTATTAATGCTTGAGACAAAAACTATTCACAAATTTGATAGGTTAAGCTTAGACTTCTTCTAAGATGATGCGGCCAATGACTGACCGACGAATAAACGAGTTCACGGTCTTTAGTGTATCATGGAAAATCAGGACAAGATGGAGAGAAATTCAAAGGATTGTGTGGAAGTTCAAAACCCGATTAAAAGTATTCATGATAGGGAATTTTGGCGTTTTTTTATTTTCCGAAACAGAAGATATGCGCTCAAACGTGCGGCAGAAGAAAGTTTGAGAGAATAGCTGTTGAAGAAATTATTTCATTGAACAAAGTTTCTGCCATAAATTTCCTGTGAATCCAAAGGCACAAAATTACAAAGAATGTATGGAGACAAAAGCAATATTTAGGAATTACAGAGAATAGATATCACGTCCAGTTCATCGCCGTTGGGAACTTGGACTTATTTGTTTGCTTTATGAAGGCAAAAGTCTGTAAAGTAGAGTCGTGTACAGTTTATTTTGCTTTGAAGTGATTTCCATACAAACCTCTGAATTTCCCGCCATGTTGCCCTGATTACCCACGATGCACTCAAGCGCGTGAACTGGTCTAGGCTGCATTATTTGTCTCAGATGATGAACGGATGCTTCGGTTAGAGGCAGAACATGCAGTTTAAATTGTCCGGAGAAGTGCGTTAATCACTTCTATCTTTCGTTTATAACCCGCAGTTTAAATAAACATTTCTTTCAGAACACTTTCTCCTTATGATTTTCTTAAGAAATCTCTTTTGCATTTTATTGCTTCTTCAAACCCTAAACAATGCCAAAAATATTAATCAAACTGGCGGTTTCTACCCGACAAAATCCTTAGTTAAGATCTGCATATTGATGAAAAGCGCAGGAAAACAGGAAAGCTGTGAGACAAAAGTCACTATGTAACTCTTAAAATAAAAAGGGACGAGATTGAGGAAACCAATTTCCGTCCTTGCTAAAACGTTGTTGGAATTACCAAAGACAACAAAACCTGTGGTTCCTTTATGAGACAGTAAAGAACTAAATTAAAACAATTTTATGTGCAGTGGAAAGATGTTTTAGCAAGTGGAATATCTTTATAGTTTTAGCGAAATTATAGGCTCCACAAGAGTACCAGTCACACGATGACATTCTGATAACTGACTGATTGCTGCGCTTCCTTTCCTGAGACACACAAAAAGCTTTAAGTGAGAGGCATCAACTGTTGGAAGAAATTACATTTAAAGGGGTGGCGAATGGT
>NC_090891.1:10170660-10190660 GCF_036669925.1 Montipora capricornis | reverse complement strand
GTGCAAATTTTAAAGCTCTTGCTAAATGACATTGAACTGTTTAGCCTGAGGGCAGGCGCATATATTACAATGCAAATATTTCAATAAAGGTTGAATTAACCGCATTGCTTTACAGCGGAGTTCGGGTGAATTAACTACTGTAGGCTGTGGCTTTTCCCTTATATGAGGCTCTGAAGAAGAAAGCTTAGTCTTGAAACCTTCTAATTAAGGGACTGTGGTCTCTTCCAAAACAACCGCTCGTTGAAAAACAACCGGAAAAGTGTGTTACTTTTGTTTTTGTGTTTTGAGAACAATGAACCTTGCTACAGTCGAGAAATAAGGCAATGGCATTTAAGACATTTCTTGATTTTCTTCCTCTTAAAGAATGAATATTTTGTTAATTAGCGTGAGAAAACGATGGTTTCGACTTTTCAGCAGTAGCGCTTAAGTATTTGAGGAACTTGGTTGCTACAAAACAAACAGTCAAAGTTAAGGGTTAAAGGTTTTGTTTTATTTGCATTTCAACTTGTTCCAATGAAAAATACTCTAGCGTTGAAAAATTATAAAACTAACAAAAGATGGCCCAATACTCTCTAAAATAAAAACACTGAGATTAATTTATGGCTGATCTGAAGCTCGAAAACTTAGTTTTCTCCTCTTTCCACATTTTTTTTCTTTCCGGCCTGAATAACATTAGTTTATAGCGTTAAGATTTGGTTTTTCACTTTGTTTTTTTATTTTTTATGGGGCGCTTTTCTCTTCTCAGCAGTATGTAGTCAAGGGGTCAGCCTTCAAAAGAGGCCGACAAAATCAACATTCCGGTAGTCTATCTGAAATAAAAGTCTAAGCTTTAATTAAGGAGAGGTTTATAAATCGAGCTATGAACAAAAAAAAAACTCTTCACCAGACGAGACGATCATCTGAACTGTATTTGTTCTGAAAGCTATGAAAACAAGAAGCGAACACTTGATTGCGAATCAATTAGGGTTATGTTAACCAAACTGTTCACAACGGTAAGCAATTGATGCACACTCGATTATGAGAGGCCGCGAACAGAATCTGGCGCCAAAAGGCATCAAACACGCGGCCATTGGTGCGTGCCCTTTTTTGTTTCGTTTTTTTTTTAGTTAAAACACTATATGCAAAGTATACCGATCCGAGTGTGCAAAACACGTGTATATCACGAACTTGAATGAATGTACGTTTCAGTGCCGAGCCTCTTTTTTTTACGGTTGTGTCTGTGAGACGATTTGAACTTTGGATCGTATGGAGAAATACTACGATTAGGTGAATGATGGAAAATAACCTTGTGTACTTTCAATGCACAATGAAGATGCTTTCTTCTTTTTCAGTTTCACCCTGTAATCATTGATTATGGTCCTCGACCACGATAATACCCACACATTTGCCGCCACATTTCAAAAGGTAAATTCAAAATACGCGGCCCAAAAGAATGCTATGCATTTGGTGCGCGCGGAGCTTGGAATGTTGTGGACCTGGCCTATTCTCGGCGCGTAAACTTGAATGATTCACGCAAGCCAAGGTTGTAGTTTTTGTCGACCAATCAGATACATCCGAAGAAAATAAACCGTAACCGTTTCATAGCAAGTGCTTAAAGCTACGAGGATATTAATATATCCGCACCTCTTGGAAAAGTGTGCCATCGAGGAATAGAAAGAACCGTTTGGGAGAGACCCGAACCATCGATATCAACAGAACATGTTCATTGTTCACTGCATTTTCTTTTTAGCCGCAAATTAAAAACTGGATCAAGGTCAGGTAAAAATAGCTGTTTCTAAATAGCGGTCTCTGTATTAGAAAAAATGATTAAAGTGATTAAAGATGTTAACGATAACAGCTGGACTTTGTGCCATCAGGTTGACAGAACACCGACAACAAATATACAGAGTGCCAATAGTCCTTGTTTATTGGATAAATATAACTTTTCAACCGCAATGACCAATAATCTTACAAAACACAGAGACCCTGTAGCTTTCTAGATGCGGTCTGTGATTGGAGAACGAACCCAACGGATGATACCAAAGAAACAATGCACCGAGTCCTGATAACAAAGGATCAGCTACAGCGCATAGGGACCAATGAAAATAGCAGGATTACTCAAAAACAAACTTAACTAAATTTACCAAAATGGTTCAGGCTCACGAGCTGCGCGTCCAAAAAATCTCTTCTAAAACGTAATTACCTGAGACCATCCTGGAAATACAACCACCCTGCATTATTACGACCAGTTTTTGCTAATAATTTTCTTATCAAAAAATCCCTTTAATCCGACCACCCAGTTATCACGACCAACGACTGTCCTTTGGATTCCTCACACGTTATGATTATTATTATTATTTTTTTTTTTGATAGAATTTCCCCGTTTATACGACAAGTGAAAATGCTCGGCGAGGTTGCTGAGAAAACATAGTTTTAAAAGCAGCGTGAACTACAAACGTCAGCGATCATCCAAAATCTTGAGGACATCTCGTTCTGCCACTGCCTCACTGAAGTAACTTTAATTTGGTAGCTGAAATTAGTGCGCGTCCTTTCTATTTTCTTGTCAACCGGCAATGGTTGACTAAGTTATGATTCTCGTCAACAAATTATTCGCGTAGAAAAGGAAAGGAAAGGAACTTTATTTAAGTGTCTAGTCCTTCTAGCGCTGGAGCGCTAATTGGGGACACTGTAAACTGAAATGAACAATGAAAGTAAATCAAGTCAAATGTCGGTTTTTGAGGAGAGGGGAAACCGGAGTAGCCGGAGAAAACCTCTCGGTGCAGAGTAGAGAACCAACAAACTCAACCCACATATGACACCGAGTCACATTGGTGGGAGGGCCACATTGGTGGGAGGCGAGTGCTCTCACCACTGCGCCATCCCTGCACCCCGAACATGCTTTTTATTCATAATTTCAAGTCGCGACATGCCTTCATGTTTTGCAGTGTTGTACTGTTAAAAGCATCTATTTTGACACCATCTTTCTCTTGAAACTACGGCGAAGGTAGATGATAGTCTAGAGCAATGTCTTTTGAGGGAAGGATCAAATCCAAAACTGCGCTTATTGACTGATATTTTTTAAGGTACGCCGAAACTATACGGATCAAGTTTTCTTTCATTTACTCGGCTGTGGTTTTTCATTCACGGAAAGCTGACTCAGGTTATTACCAATAAGTGCAATCGCGGTTTTTGATTTCATTCAGACGGATCTTTAGTGTTTAGTAAAGTTTATAAATGTGTAACTAACAACTTTCTGCGTCGCGAAAAGCTCTCAATGACAAATAAACGTACCTTTTGTGGCAAATAATAATCCTCCGTTTTCTACAATGTTTGAAGGGAAAACCTGAGAAATCAACGCAGTCGTAGCCCGGTGAAGCGGAGCCGAAAGAGAAATGAGGCTAGGAAAGGAGAAAAATGGTCTGATGACCTTTTTGCCCATTCTAAAAAAAGATGTTCATTCTATTACTTGTAATAGTTGACACTACAGCTGCCCCCGCTATAAAGCAGTAGTTTTACGCAGAATTCAATGTGGAGGGCCCAGACAGAGGAGTGGCTGTTAACAAACGCAGCCGCCGCCTTTGGCTGAAGCAGGGAGAGAATAAATCAGTACTGAATATCAAAAGGGCGTTGCATAGCGTGGTGTCGCTGGAAATATAAGTAGTAGAGGGTTTGATCATGGCAGACACGTTGGTGTACCAGTCGAAACAGAAACTATGGGAAACGCAAGGTCAATTTTTACAGCAATGTGGCCCCCCATTTGAAATGTAACATACTGCAAGGGATGAAGTATGCTAGGCTTAATGTGTGTAAGGTGAAACAAAAAAACAATATTTCAATCTGTAAACTGGAATTTAAAGACATGCCACAACGACTGAGTTCAGTTTAATGAACTGCCAAATAATCCAAAATGAGTGGCGATGAACAGTGTTAATAAGTAATTGTGATTTTTATTGCTCTCTTTCCACTTTGTTTTGCGAGACTGACAATAAATCGCGTTATTTTACTGTCGCTATTGTATTAAACCTGTATTTCCCCGATTTCATCTCGATAAATCAATTCAAATGGGTATTAATGCTGTTTAAAAATAAAAGGAGGGTTAGTTTTCTTATTGAGTTGTCAAATTCATTTATGCTGTTTATAAGCTAAATAACAGAGAGCCAAACCTAAGATTGTTTACACCCAAAGTTTCAGAACGGTCAATGTGAAACAGCTTAAACAAGATTTGGAACACGCTCCTTGGTGGGTCTGTTCCTCCTTTGAAGACCTAGACGACATCACTTGGACATGGCAACAAATGTATAAAGTCCTTATAAACGCCCATCTTCCATTTTGTGCAGTTAAAGTGACACGAAATTCTTTACCATGGGTTGATCGTAGTATTAGGAAAGAAATGAATAAAAGATTTAAATTGCTGAAAAGGTGTAATGGGTCTATTGATACAGTGGATTATTGGCTAAAATATAAGGCACAGAGAAATAGAGTTAACACTATGTTGAGAAAGGCTGAAGCAATGAAAGGACAGATTTGAAGAATCGACTGAACCCAATCGTTCTGGAAAACTGTTAATGCTTCTATTGGAAAAGGAAAGGCCAAACAAACACATATCAGAATGTTAAAGGATTCCAGTGGTAAAGAAATCACAAGCTATTCTACTGATTACCTACTTTACCTCTGTTGGCAAAGTTTTGGCTGATAGTTAACGTCTGCTGGAGAACTCAAATAAATTTAATGATATATACAGAATAACATCAACCTTACAAGAATTGTCATTGACTCTAACAAAATTGTAAAGGATATCATGAGCATAAAGGAAAAGAAAGCCCATGGCCCTGGTGGTATTTCTTCACGCAGTGTATCTGTAGCTTCGAGCACTATTCCTATTGATGATCTCTACTGAAGAGGCCCATCCTTTTGCTAAAGTTTAAAGTATTTTGTGACTTGATATCAGCAGGCAAGTCAGAAATTTAAAGAAAACGACAAAACTTTTGAGATTACAAGAAATGTTTCGACAGAAACTTCTGTCATCTTCACTAGTTGATTAATGTACAAAGCGTTAAGTTGAATTTATAAGTAGGAAAAAATTGCTCATTATGCCAGTAAATAAAACGTGACAATGTGAGAATTAAAAGAATAGTTTTAGATTTACGTGATGCAGTTGTCGATTAAGAGAAGGTTGGAACCACAACCAATTCTGGATCTCTTCACAAAGAAAGTTAATTAGTACTAGATCAACTCGTATACCAAACCAGATGGCCATCAAAAGGGTTACAGTGGAACCCCGTTAATGCGACCACCTTTGGGCCATGGAAATTTGGTCGTATTAACGGGGTAGGCTCAAATTATGATGCAAAATGCTTTTAAACTACATTCTACTACAGTGCATGTATACCTTTAGTCCGCTAAAAATCAACCTTTTTGCAGTTAATTAACAACCTTACAATGGCAATTCAATGCAACTGCCGGAACAATGTAACAGTAAACGAAACCGAGTAATGGAAGCCAAATCACAAGTTTAAGCTTTTGGGAAAGCCGTTAAACGTGGGGGAGGATACGAGATGAAAATCCCATGCGTTTAGAAGTTTACTGGACAGCCAAGAAACGTTCATATGCTTAACAAATTATTAGACATTTCAAATAACCGATCTGTGAGAAAAGAACAGGAAATGGCAAAATAACTTTGAGAGCCTTGAAATGCTGCAAAGTTAAGTCTATCAAATCTTTTGTGGTACTGTATTACAAAAATGCATCCTTTTTACTGAACACTGCAATTTACCGGATGTCATGCTAACCACTGACACCCTTTGCTAAAAAACATTCAATAAAATATTAATCCGTTATTGTTTGTCAGATTCAGCAGCCCCACCAAACATTTAGACTGGTCGTATTAACGGGGTAATTTTATAAAGAAAATAGCGACTGAGGACTCCAAAAAGTAGTCTCCTACGCAGCCGTTCTTTGTGTGGTCACGCAACGCTCCTCCCCACACGAACAAGTTTGTGTGCGTTGCGTGACCACACAAAGAACGGCTGCGTAGGAAGCTGGGAGACACTCTCTCCAGTAGAAAGGACCTAATATCTGGAACTTTTTAAATAGGGTATTTTATATCAGTTAACTTTATAACTTTCAAGATAGTTTTCTCTTTTAGATCAATTTTGTATGTTTGTGGAATAGGATATATCCTTTCGTAATTTTAGTGATTTGCAGGTCCACATCAGCCTTACTGCACCGGCTGCCAATTTGTAACCTGCATTACTAAATAAAATGATAATAATAATGATGATGATGATGATGATGAAGGTTTGTCGTGTTAATGTTGAAGTTGGAGATTTACACTTTTTTTTGAAACGGTTACGTAATTTGAGCAAAGTAAAGACTCTCTACTGGTTCACAAATTAAGTAGTCATTTGAAATAAACTTCAATTCTTCTACAAAAAACTTCTGCTTACTGTCAATGTATTTTTAGCTTATCTCCTGCTATCACGCAATTGTAGCAGATCAGCAGCAATATTATGTATGACTTGTACTCAATCAATCAATCAATCAATAATCTTTATTTATACACGATAAATATTTAAAATATTTAAAATATTTTTTTTTTTTTTTTTTACCTACAAGTCTAAAACGATAAAAGCTCAAAATTCTAAAATACAAGGTGGTACTCTGGTATCAACTAGTTATTAACACTAATTATACTTAAAATCTTTCTCCCTTCTGTTTAATGTTTGAGGGGAGATACAGTCGAAATCTAGCTGTAGCAGAACCTTTGACCGTCTTGCCATAATCGCGTATTTCTTAACAATGTCTATATCGTCATTAAGTGTCATTGTCTGAGAACGTGTTCCAGGGGCCAAAAGTTGTGATAAACCGATTTGACTGAAACTTGGCACAGACGTTGGGTATAATGAGATATTTCAAAAGCCACTTTGGCTCACTTCTCTGAGTTTTAGTTTTGGCGTTACAGGGGGGGGAAGGGAGTCTCATTTTTTGCTCTTTGAGCACCAAAAATCTAGCCTTCCAGGCAGCATTTTGAAAGTGTGATAAGACCCCACTGGTAAATTGTGCTGCCAAATGAATTGACCATAAACTCTACTATAATAGAGCTTTCAGTTCATGCATGTAACTTTGTCCTCAAGGTATTGCACAGAAAGGAGCCTGGGCCTAGAGTTTGGCCAAAATTGATGTTAAAATTATAACCCAAAATAGCCGTTTTTCAAAATTTCACTTTATTCACCTGCCTTCTTGCATAACTTCCAAACCTATACCACTGTTTACTTTAGTCAACCAGTTATCAAAATAAGTTGAGAAAAATTTGGCTCATTATGGTTTATTGAATTTTTGGAACAAACACTTCATGCCCCTCTAAGGCGATACAAAATGGAATTTTGAGCCTAATTTAGGCCATAAACAAACCGAATTGTTGACAAGAAGCCCTTATTCTGTACTTGGTAAGTGAAAATGAATTTTCAAAGCCAAATCAGTTTCGTTGTTTAGAAATAACACCGATTTTTACCTTAAAATTGATCTAAAACGAACCTCTGATTAGCGCAACAAACACATAATTTAGCAAATCAGAGGTGATTTTATTATTTGAAAACCTAGTAACCACCATTAGAACACAAATGATGATGTTCTGATGTACATATAACAATCGTTTTACAAGATGCTTAAATTTTTCTTTGATTTATAGCCAGTTTCATGTCATATTTCCAAGAATTACTCCAAGCATGGAAAGTCTCCATATTTTGTCGGGCCCATTTTTTATATTTCTACCAGATAAATTTAGCTTATCAGAAGGTTCGTTAACATGTAATCTTCGTCTGACCTTGCATGTAATAGCCTGAATAGTTGTTTTAAATACCCATCAACAAAGGAGCACGGCCATGCATACATACGTAGATTACACAGACATATACGAGCTTCAGTGAGCAGTATCGAGGTGAACTGTGATTTTCCGAGTCCTTTAGAGCTGAAAAAATGAAACCACCCATCCACGGTGAGGAGAGCTGGATACCAAAAAGCTTGTTTTGCTTTTATAAAGAAAATAACCCAAAAAAGCCTTACATTGAGATGATGCACTTGTTACTACATCAAGCCAGCTGGCCCCGCGCCATTTTGGACTTGAAGAGTATGGGAACTGGACCGAGTTTCCGTTCAATCCTTTTCCCGTTTCGCGGGAATTTTTTCTATCTTCGAAATTCTAGAAAGTGATCTGTTTCAGGATAATTTTCGATGGCACTTTATTCCTTTGAAGGGGTAAATGACCAGTGCAGTGTCACGTCATGGGCTGTGCAAGAAACAGGAATGCTTCCTTTGTTGTCTTGCGATAGTGACATGACTGCATGATTAAAGCACAAGTAGAAGAGTTCAGGTGTGTCCGGGGAAGAAGAGGAAGAACTGGTTATGCCAAAGCTACAGGTGCTTCAAAATATCAGTTAGGGATCATATACGCTCACAAATGATTTTTATCGCAGTTTAATATGAGACTCTTTTGCTTGAAGAAAGACAATGATATATAATTTACGATATTGTCGTCTCAAATTGTTTGTTCACATAGTTGATTGTTCCCATGTTAATTTCCTGGGTCCTTGCTAAGAGCACTAAACATTCAACACACTCATCGCAATATCTTTATATATATATAAAAAAATAGCAATAAACAATAATAGAAATGTTTCCAAAGGATCTTGATATCAGCAGGCAAGTCAGAAATTTAAAGAAAACGTCAAAACTTTTGAAATTATAGACATGTTTCGACAGAAACTTCTGTCATCTTCTTATAAATTCAACTTAACGCTTTATACATTAATCAACTGAAGATGACAGAAGTTTCTGTCGAAACATGTCTTATAATTTCAAAAGTTTTGTCGTTTTCTTTAAAAATAATAGAAATAACTTGAAGGCTGTCATTTTTGTCAAATAAATACAATAAAAGGCTGATTTGAAATAACTTACAAAAATACAATCAAATACAAAATTCTTAACTAATTATATTATGTACTAGTAAAAGTAATCTAGTGTAGACATTTATATAAATAGGAAAAAGTATAACGTTACTATTTTATGTTAATCTAGTCATCAGCTACCAGATGGAATACAGTTTATGTGATACAAATTCCTTCCACCTAACGTCGTGAAAAGTTCGCTTACTAATTGATTCAGCACTCGTAGTTTCAATTTGATATATAGAGGCTACTTTGGCGAGATAGATTTTTAACGAAGGAGGATAACCTTTATTTCGGCAGAAGTAAATATGTACGTTGTTTTGCCAGGATCAAGAAATGGTTGAGTAAATGAAAATCTGATTGCCTTTTCCGGAGTCCGAAAATGTTGTCAATCTCTGATAACCCTTCAGCTTTTATATTTATCATATTAAACCAGTTGATTCTAGTAAATCCTGCCAGGACTTGCTTGAGTATTCGCATTCTTTTTGAATATGTTCAATAGATTCGCTTTCTCTCTTACAAAATGTACATAGAAACGAAGGTGCGAGGCCGATTTCGTGGACAAACTTATTCGTCGCTAAATACCTATGTAACACCTTAAACTGGAATTCGCGTGATCTAAAATCAATAGCCACTCTGAAGGGAATACGATATATCTCTTTCTAGTCCAGTTGATTATTGTATTTTTCTGAACACTTTAATTGTGCGGTTGGTGTAATCTCAACCTTTGAACGGACTTATTTGTAGAGGTTTTTCCAGAAAGCTTTATCAAGACATACATTATTACCATTGAGATGTAACTGAGCACTATTGGAACAAGTAGGATTATTTGGATAGGTGTTGCATGTTTTTAAGTGATGTCGACACTGTGTTGGAATTGGGTCGATAATCGCCCATTAGATGTAAATGATGCCCTTCCATAATCTGAAAACCTGTAATAATCCCATTTTCTTCATCGTAAGTAAAGTAAATTAAAATCCTTTATTTAAAAACACGATTAGCGTTTAAGCACTACATGCTTGAGGGATCGTGTATTTAATTAATTATCTAAGTATCTAATTACCTGCTGAAAAATGAATGAAACATAGGAAATTAATTTACTTTATGGCAAATCTGGTCTCCCTAAACATCGGACTAGATTTTGCCTTTGAATAAAATTGTTTAAAATTACAAGAATCATTAAAATATTCTGAAACACAGTTCCACAGTACAGCTTCTCTGTAACAAGCAGAATTTTTCATGAAATAAGTGGAAAATCGTGGAACGACAGCCTTATTATGTCCTCTTAGGTTATATGGACTATTACGCCATACCGTGACTAAATCCGAAATCATGGCGGGCATGTGTAATACTGTATGCATTCTGCATAATTTTATAAAAAAGCTTTCTTCAGTCCACTTCATTCTTATAAAAAGTAAGCTGAGTAGTTTATACCAGCAAATCTTGTGATTTTGCTGATCGGTCTTTTCAGCCTAAATAAAGATATTATCATTATTATTATTAAATGATGGTTAACAGCAGATTCATGGGTCCCGGTTCCTAATTAATGAGAACTACGACCATCTCCTTTGGCAATCTACAATGTTCTGCCGCGAAAGGGAAAAACTACTGAGCATTGATAGGACGAAGAACGCCAGATGAGATTTCTGGCTAATAAGACGGCATGATTCGGTGCATCCAGATTTGCTAAACGCACGTACGAGTTCATTTCGCTGCTGATTCGTTGGCCGCGCCTTCGCTGTGTTGAGTTTCCCTCTGCCCTGGCACTTTTGGCAGCTTTTGAAAATACGGGCTATGATTATTGCTAAATGTAAATCCAATTTCCCAGTAACAAAGAAGGAAGCCGAGGTCCTCAGCAATGGAGAACTTATTAAGATACGGGTGGGTTCATATTAATTCATTATAGTTTTGAACGAAACAAGATTTACTCTGGTATCCTTGACTTTGAAACCGACTATGTCGAGCCGAGGTGTTATCCAATAGATTTTGTTACAGTTATCTTTAATAGATTTATCTTTCAGAATTAGATCTGTAAGGATATCTATTCAGTTATCAATGCCGCCGGACTCCGACAGACAAGGAGAAGATCCCAGTGCTCCTTAACCATCCGATAACGAGTTCAGATGATAAACCACTGATGATTGCTTGTAAAACCCTTATGAAGAACGGTAGTGTCTTTCCACATTTGCTTTAAATACATGTAATAAATCCCTCCACCTTTCAATAAACCTTGCTCTCCAGTTGCTCTTTTTGATTTATTTTTTTTATAATATTTATATTTCTGATTAGATTGGAGTCCTCCTCCAGGATCCATTGCTGCCTTTTTTTTTACGCTGGTCCTTGCCTACATGACTGACGGACCGCGTTGTAAGGGGCTAAGCCCAGTGGTTCTGAGCCTTTTCTTCAGGGGCGAAAGTCGCCATGAATATTGACATTCGCTCTTGACATTTTGAAAAAAAAAACTAAAAGGGAAATTAACTAATACACACATTTTGATCTTATAAATATTTTACAAACGAGATTAACATTTAGACCTGGACGAGTTAGAAAGTTC
Organism: Montipora capricornis; assembly: GCF_036669925.1. Taxonomy (NCBI): domain Eukaryota; kingdom Metazoa; phylum Cnidaria; class Anthozoa; order Scleractinia; family Acroporidae; genus Montipora; species Montipora capricornis. The sequence continues at coordinate 10,179,185 of NC_090891.1, read as the reverse complement.
TAAAGTTCAGGATCGAGAGTTTTAAGAACACGAGCTTTCGATTGTGAAATGATGGGATCCCACATATATCACGTGACTTATACTCAGAACTACGTGACGAAATGTCCCATTGGATCGCGACGACCTCGTACCCAACATTCCTATTTTTAAAGTTGTCGCCCGGCAGTAGATTTCAGTGGCCTCGCTCACCGATTTCGCTTTTAACCATGTCGTCTTCTCTTGCAAGGACTGGAGAGGATGAAATAATTGCGATATCTTCGATCGAGTGGCTGAAGGCAAATAATTGCATTAGCCAACTGCACAGCAGGAAATGGTTTTGATCCCATTTTCGAGAGTGCATTTACATGAATGGAGAATTGAGAATTTAATTGGCATAGCAAGATTCGTGACGCCGAATGTTACAGCAATAACAACAAAACAAGGAAAAAAAAAACATACAACAACCACACAGCATGAAAGCCGCAGACGTAAAAGTTCAATCAATTATCAAGGTTTTTTGCACGGGTCGTCACGTAGTCACATACAAGTCACCAAAAACCAAAAACGTAAGCAACAAAAGTGGCTTTTTCTTTGAAATCTTTATTAAGACTTTAGGTCTGATATAAATAAATGCTAAATAAGTGTTCCTGAAGTTTTATTGACCGGAGATGAAGAACAAACTGAATGATCCAGTACTGATCCACTTAAAAAAGTCATGTTCCACTCAAAAATAAAAATAGCATCAACCAACCACAATGGCTTTTTCTTCAACAACCTTAGGTGTTGTACAGCTTGTTGTGTAGTCTGCTTAATTTGCCTTTAAGCTACAGCACTTTTTAAAGTCCTGTAGCTAAAAGATTAAAATTAAAATAAAATTGTAAGTAAAATTACAAGAGAGATTCGCTAAAGCGATTTTCAATTTACTTCGTGTTCTGTGTAATTAAATTACCTTAATCTACTAAATCCCCGGAGTACAGGGCATAAAATTCACGCCAAATCCCCCTCCCCAAGGGCTTAAGAGCCAGAATATCTTCATTTACATTTTGCAGTAATAACAGATATATCTGGCTATTTTATTATTTTTATTATTTTTTTGCTCTCCTTGGACCAATCTTGATACCGTGCAGGGGTTTCAATAAGTTTTTTAGTAAACGGCTGGTTTTCTGAAATAGGCAGCTGTGCCATGAAACTAAACCAAAATATGTAAAAATATTGAAGATCCGTTACCAGGGTTCATGCTAAGAAAGAAGTAAAATCGTTCTCTGGTAAAAAGTTTTGAAAAAACTATGAGCTTTCGACAGACTGAACTGCTGCCTTCAACGGGATAAAAATGTGTGAAGCCTAAAAGCGAAAGAAATTTAAATATAACGAAAAATTCGCATAAATTAAAGGATAAAAGCATGTAGTAGAAAGAATGTTAAAAATGCTAAGAAAATTAGTGTTTCTTTAAGAGAATGTGATATTGTCTTGGGAGCGGGCACGAATTATTGTCTGCCCCAACAATTTTTGCTGTGTGCTATGACTCCAATGTCTTTCTACTCCGGTTGTTCGCTTTGTCAATGATTTTAGAATTGTTAAAGTCAATATCATGATTAAAAGTTCACGCCTGTTTTGCGACATTTGAGACTTTAGTACAATGCTTTAAGTTCCTCATATGTTCCTTTCTCCTAGTAGTAAAGGATCTTTTAGTTTCGCCAATGTAGCTCCACGGGCAAGATGCGCATGGAATTTTATAGATGACATTGCACTGGTCGCCTTCGGCAGGTCGAAACTTAGGGATAGGGAAACGCTGTTGTTAAGTTTTAACTGGTCTGCTAGTGACTTGGATGTCGTGTTCGTTGAGGATTCTTGTGAGAGGTTCCGTGATGCCTTTGATGTAGGGAGTTGCGTCGGTTTGTTGGCTCAGCCCATTTAAAGAACATACCAACCAACTCTTCTGGAGTAGGTGTAGGTGGTGGAGGCCTCGCTTTCTTTCTTATAACATCAGCAGCGATTTTTTTGGGATAGCCGTTGGAGTGTAAAGCGGCGCAAACACGAGCAGTTTCACGGGTCTTTCCAACTTGTGTGTTGGGGAGATTCAAAGCTCGATGAAGGAGTGTCTCAGCGGTGCTGATTTTACGTTTCCTGTCATGGTGTGAATGGAAGTCAAGATATCTATCCGTATGCGTGGGTTTGCGGTAGATGTCGACCAAAAGTTTTCCGTTATCGCGCGAAATGAGGGTGTCAAGAAAGGGTAGTTGGCCGTTGGACTCGTGTTCGATGGTGAAAGAAATATGCTGATCGATTGAGTTCAATGAATCGTGGAAGAAGGCAACAGCTTCACTCTTAATAATGCAGAAACTGTCGTCTACATATCGCTTCCAAAATTTCGGCGAGACAGTAGTCGTGTTGATTGCTGTTTTTCTTCGATTTCTTCCATGCATAGGTTGGCTACTACAGGGCTGACGGGGCTACCCATAGCACAACCGTGGATTTGTTTGTAGATGGTGTCATTGTAAACGAAGAAGTTGTTGGACAGCACAAAATTCAATAAGGAAATTATGTCCTCGATGTCTAGGTTGGTTCTGGAATGGAGAGACAAATCATCCTCTAATTTCTTCCTAATATAATCGCAAGCTTTGTCGACAGAGATGGCGGTGAATAGAGACACCACATCAAAGGAAACCATGGTTTCATCATCTTGGATGTTGACGTCGGCTATTTCGTTAGAGAACTCCTGTGAATTAGCAACTAAGAACCCATTACGATTTTAGATCGGTGCAAGGATGTCAGTGAGGAATTTAGAAGTGTTGTAAAGTGCAGAGCCAATGCAAGTCACCATCTACAAACAAATCCACGGTTGTGCTATGGGTAGCCCCGTCAGCCCTGTAGTAGCCAACCTATGCACGGAAGAAATCGAAAAAACAGCAATCAACACGACTACTGTCTCGCCGAAATTTTGGAAGCGGTGTGTAGACGACAGTTTCTGCACTATTAAGAGTGACACTGTTGCCTTCTTCCACGATTCATTGAACTCAATCGATCAGCATATTTCTTTCACCATCGAACACGAGTCCAACGGCCAACTACCCTTTCTTGACACCCTCATTTCGCGCGATAACGGAAAACTTTTGGTCGACATCTACCGCAAACCTACGCATACGGATAGATATCTTGACTTCCATTCACACCATGACAGGAAACATAAAATCAGCACCGCTGAGGCCTTCCTGCATCGAGCTTTGAATCTCCCCAACACACAAGTTGGAAAGACCCGTGAAACTGCTCGTGTTTGCGCCGCTTTACACTCCAACGGCTATCCCAAAAAAATCGCTGCTGATGTTATAAGAAAGAAAGCGAGGCCTCCACCACCTACAACTACTCCAGAAGAGTTGGTTGGTATGTTCTTTAAATGGGCTGAGCCAACAAACCGACGCAACTTTGTAGTCCTTCCCTACATCAAAGGCATCACGGAAGCTCTCACAAGAATCCTCAACGAACACGACATCCAAGTCACTAGCAGACCAGTTAAAACTTTACAACAGCATTTCCCTATCCCTAAGTTTCGACCTGCCGAAGACGACCAGTGCAAGGTCATCTATAAAATTCCATGCGCATCTTGCCCGTGGAGCTACATTGGCGAAACTAAAAGATCCTTTACTACTAGGAGAAAGGAACATATGAGGAACTTAAAGCATTGTACTAAAGGCTCAAATGTCGCAAAATACGCGTGGACTTTTAATCATGATATTGACTTTAACAATTCTAAAATCATTGACAAAGCGAACAACCGGAGTAGAAAGACATTGGAGTCATGGCACACGGCAAAAACTGTTGGGGCAGACAATAATTCGTGCCCGCTCCTAAGACAATATCACATTCTCTTAAAGAAACACTAATTTTCTTAGCATTTTTAACATTCTTTCTACTACATGCTTTTATCCTTTAATTTATGCGAATTTTTCGTTATATTTAAATTTCTTTCGCTTTTAGGCTTCACACATTTTTATCCGTTGAAGGCAGCAGTTCAGTCTGTCGAAAGCTCATATTTTTTTCAAAACTTTTTACCAGAGAACGATTTTACTTCTTTCTTAAACCAAAATAGTTCCTATGGCCAATCACAAAAGACGGTGAAATGCCGCGCGTTCGAGTCACAATTTACTCTTTCACGCCTATCCAGTGGATAAACACTAGCAAAACCAATTGAGTTACCCAGTGGATGGTGACTCAGTGGATAGCGCTATCCACCCTTCCAAGAAATGGAGCCAGGCTGCGAAAGTGGAGCGAAGTTTTTAAGACGTAGCACTGCAAAACCTACTGACCCAATCGTGATTTTTCCAATGCTCCGATCGATCACAATCCTTTTGTACGCGTGTCTAGGCGTTCTAGTGCCTTAACTAATGCCAGACTAGAACATCGTTCCGAGCGCTGCACTTTAAAGTAAATTTAATTAGTCAATATCCACACGGTGTTAATTCAAGTAGATATGAAGAGCTCTCATTAACGAGGAGTAATTTAACTTTGCTTCGATGCTTGTACTTCCGTTGATTTTCTTGAATAAGCTAAGCTGGATTCATTTTGACTTCTTTCTCTTTGATTTTCAACGCACATCATTGTTACTGTACCGCGTTCATTTAAACTTGATAAACGTACTAGTTAAGCTTACATGGTCTTACATGATCTCGACCTCTCCAATTTGCCTGATTTTTCCACGTTTGTCACATTTAAAAATGTTTCTCTTCGAACTGCTCATTTTGCTGTCAGAGGAGAAGTACCGATGCAATGCCACGCATAGGCTGCTGTAGTTCAATCTTATTTATCAAGCGCATACTCCACGTATGCATCTTTGACATCTTTGAGTGACACTCAAGCTTGGGATACCTATGCATAAGTACGCTTAAGTTTGTCTGGCGCAATCGCCTAGATAATAATTGCCTTACTTACAAGACTTATTTGAATGACTCAGCAAAGCAATATAATCTATCCAATCGGATTCAGTGACCTTGAGTGTCCTCATAATATTGCCGCGTGAGGAAAGCTTTTGTTAGCAAGCTTCACCCATGTGCCATCCCCAGCTCACATTTTGATGCAATTGGATGTTTAAATTAGACAGGCTGAACCATTGACAGTCTGCGAAAAATAATTTACCGTGCCTCGAGCATGCGCATTCCTTACAATATTCCATCGAACTTTCTCGAGACTATCATCTCTCTTGTTTACCTCTGGTCGTCAAATGCCGTTTCTGTATAAGGCCTTTTTTTAACCGAACCTAACAGCAGTTGTTCAGGGCGTTTCTACACATTGTTCCACATTCTAGAATAGCGGGCTTTGCAAAAAGTTCATTTATTACCATTGTTTATTATCTTATCATCTTTGTTAATAAAGTGTTGTAAGCTATGTGTTAGACGTAGCTCTCTGGGGTGGTTCTCACGTCTCGAAGCATATTTCGGTCAAGGTTAACATTAATTAGTTGGCTATGTTAACTGTCCAGTGTATAGGTGCCATGGTCTTTGGCATGCATGCATGCATGGTTTCACGACAAATAGAAAATACTTTCATGTCCCACTGATCTAAATCTTTTTCTCTAAGACTTTTGTGAAGTCAATTTGTTGACTTCCTCTAAGGAACAAATTAATTGAAACGCCCCATTCCTGGATTTGGACCATTGCCACATGAAAGAAGTGCTTTGCATTCTAAAATAGCTCACACAACGTTTGCAACCGCGGGAAACACAAATATCCCAGGGAACGGAATAGCGCAATAAAAAATTCTTTTTAAAAATTGTTGATATTTTGAGAAGTTGTTCCAAATAACACTCACTTTTGTAGCGGTCGCAGGAAAGGCGGAGCCTGGCCCAATTTCAAGCAAAAAACAAAAATAAGAAGTAAAATCGTCATCGTCTGTCATTTTACGGTTGATCCACGTTTATTTTTTTGATATCTCGTCGAGAATGCTGAAAAGTAGTATTTCCGAGCTTCAAGATTTCAAAAATTTCCCAGATTCCCCTACAAGTTATAGAATTAGCGTCTCCGGCGCTTGCATTTTAGCCTCCCTCCCCCTCCCCCCCAAATACAAAATACGCTCCATTTAGGCTTTCACGTGTAAATGTAATCATCAAACGGTTACTTTTGCACAATGGTGAAGAGCGTTTATGTTCATTAATGACCAGCCATGACATGGCATTTAATTTTATCAATATTTGGTTCCAACCATTTTAGTTTATAATTCTATTCTGTTTTAAGACCAATCACTAACAGAGTTAGTATTTTGCATTCATTGTTTTTAAATTCATTCGCCTAATTATTTGTTGGTACATAATTTATTTTGCTGTCGTTCAAGTGCGAAATGAGTTAACAATGATAGTTTTGAAAGAACACTGCCATGATTCAACTGTAAGCCGTGGTTTGTCGCCGATGGGTATCGCTTTGTGGTTTGATGGAGGATATTCTATGTGGATAAAAGCCATTCATTTTGCTAAGCATGACATTTTTTTATGAAAGGTTGATAACAATTACCCCATTTCAGATAAGACAATGAGTAAGGGCAATCGAGCGATAAGTAATAACAGTAATTAATCAAGAAGGAATTCGGTTAATCGATCAGTGACATGTCTGTGAGAGATTCGAACCACAGCCATGGAAGACCTTTGCTATAGTTGCATTGTTCTCTAGGCCAGCCTCACAGTTCAAACAAGGAGCATACGCTGCACCTGTGGTCAAATTAACTTTCTCTGCTTGCAATTCGGCAAGGTTAAGTACAATTTATCACGAGGGCCTTAATTAAAATCAAACTGCCTTCGAGATGCTTCATGACATAAAAGGCATACAACCGCGCAAGACAACCGACTGTACTTTTTTTTTTTAATTATGAGAGCCGAGTCGGCTCATAAAAATAAAAGAAGCGTCGAATAAACTATTAGTAGATTCTGGTTTTATTTTGACACTGAGGAAATCCGGCACAAATTGGTGAGGGCGGCATTTCCGTAGCAGGAAATTATTATCGTAAAAATGAAGATGTACTTCGATTGATAATAAACTTTATAAAAACAAACGAAGAGGTATTTAACTCGACGAAGCTTACCTTTGTGCCATGAGTACTCTTGAGCTCAAACGAAATGCTCTGTGCTTCCCTTTTTGCCACCTGTACTGAACAGCAGTCTTCTTCCAGACAGCAGAAGCCGATACTAGACAGCTACAACAGAATGTGCTGAGCACACGCCAAAGTTTTTGGAATTCCAAATTAATGGCGCCTGTTTTCTGTTTATCGCCCGTGCGTATTCGAGGTTAATCCCCTTGCACCGGCGGTTGTCAACTTTCCAAGCCGAGTGATCAAGATCTCACGAGATAAAACTAACTTTGGGTTCTAGATGGGTGGCTCATGTTGTTTTAACTTCGAAAAATTCACACTTTTACACCACAAATGGTTCCGGTTTACCCCGAAATCCCCTCAGTAGGGTGTACAAATAGAAGGGAACAAAGAACTGGCAAACCCACGCAATTAAGTTCACTTTGGGCTCTAAAAATTAATTTAGTACCCAAAGAATCCAAGCACCCGACAAAGAGATCGAATAACATGACACCCCTAGAAAGTAAAATTTTTGACATTTATTAAAATTCATTAAACTCCCGACAACTGTCAAAAAGCCAACAGCCATCAAAGATCTTGCTACTCTGGTATAGATTGACGGAAAGCTTCGCTATGTCATTACTTGTTAATGAATCCGTTCTGTCTGTCGTCTTCTCCAGTTGTAGATAAGGACAAACTATTTTAAGACATATATATTGCAAAATATATTATATAATACTCTTCATATCTAGAATAAATCTTAAACGTTGTTTGGACCAACCCTAAATTGCACTGTTTATTGATAGATCACAATGAGAAAGTATCTTGACTAACAGAAGGCACTGTGAATCTTCAAGAAATGTTGGGGGACGTGCAAGAAGACAACTTTTGATTGGTTCACACGAAAAAAAAAAAAAAAAGAATTTCTGTCAAATTCCATCCAACTGATTATTTATGAACAGGATTTGACAAGTGAAAAAACGTTTGCATCGCAAAAATGATCCAGCTTGTATCCACAAAGAAGAATTTCACGTTTCAATTTAAAAGAATGCCAGATTGATGCTACAAAAAAACAACTACGTGATTTAGTTAACACAGAGAAACACAAAGCTTTTTTTCCAGTCAAACAAAGGCAAGCTTCGCGTTACTGTAAAAACAAAAACATTAAGATTACTTCAGCTAAGATCGTTAAATGAACACTTGACAGCAAAGCCACCCACGATAGAGCGCGTTTGCTTTTGGGTTCTATTTCGGAAAAGTATGTCGACTCTTCTCAAACACAGACCTTCTAAAAGTGCGGAAATAAGGGCAAACGCATTTTTTTTTGTCAAGCTCGGTTTAAAAACCTCCTATGAACTTCCGGCCGATAAAAACCTGACGTGAAGGGAGCAGTGTCATAGGCTATTCGCAATTTTTTTTTTCTCTCTCGAAATTCAACAACTTTGATCTTCTGATGCCTCGAGTCAATCCTTCAACACTTTTTCACGAAATCAAGTGAAGCT
>NC_090891.1:10135660-10163160 GCF_036669925.1 Montipora capricornis | reverse complement strand
CGCTAATCGCCTTACATCCTTGCCCTTGAGAAAGCAATTAGCGCTTTTGGCATTGAGTCATTTGGAATGAGTTCTTATCCAGCCCCATATAGATGCAAGGTCCTCTTGAGATCACCTTACTTTAACTAAGATGACATCAATAAGATTGAAAGTTGAAGATAAAAAAAAAAGTTAGGTTTAAATTAGAAATCACGTTTTGGGGTTCTTACTAAAAACAATGGAAAGAAGGATGCGACTCTTAAAAAAAAAAGAAGAAATCCAGCTGTTTCGACTGTTTGTTCAACCGTCTCATCGAGATATTTAGTTAAGGCGACGAAACGTTACATGGTCTTCAACCAAGCTATTAAACTGCTTGCAGAGCTCTCTCTCACTGTATAGTAGTAACGTTTCTCTTTGCGCGTTAGCAGTGATCGACATAACACCTTGTTGTTGTTGCTTTTAAGTGCTCCTTTTTCTCGTTCTTTTTTGTTTTTGTTTTTGTACACACAACCGCGCTATATATATAGTTCTAAAATTACGCAAAAGTAGCAAGAAAACTGAGAAAACAACAACAAAAGAGATTATTGAATGTTTCTGATATATTTCATTAGCAGTCATTCAAAGAGTGCAAAGCGGCTTATGTTTTTATGAGAATTTTCCTCCTGCATAGCATTACAGTTCAACTGGTTAACATGGAAGTTTCCACTGCGATACAGTCGTCAAAGCACAGCATGAAAGGGGTTTAGGACAAATTCTTCTTAGCGTAAAATATTCACAAATTATTCCGATTGCATTCTTGGGGAGTAGTCTAAATAAAAATCACCTGATAGGGTTTAGCAAAATTTTGGCTCGGGGGCAATTGGTTTTTTTTTTCAAGTTTGAATTTAACCTTAATTGTGGCACTGTTATGTCTATACTGCACGGCAAGCCACTCTTTTCAGGTGTGGGCGACGTAAACAACTCTTATTTGACTTTGTATATCAACAATAGGGAACGAATTAACGAATTCATAAGCTTGCAAGATTGTTCGAATTGTAGCCCACACTAGACTATTTCGGCCTCTTCATATGAGCCCGGTTGGTCGGGCTGGCCCGGTTTCCAAGATCTCACTTCAATAAATCCTTTGTAAATACTTCGATGCGTTGATATCAGAGGGCGAGCTGGCTTGGTTGTCGAGATCTCAGTTTTTCCGATCTCGGTAAGCGTGCTGGAATTTTTTCCATGCGCACACTCTGGCCCGGTTACCGAAAAGAAAATATAAAATGCATTTTTGTGATAGAAAAGACATTATACCGAGTTTTTACTTCTCTCTTCTTCGAGGATAAAGCTCGGGATACAAAAAATCGGAATAGTTGCTCTTGATGGTTAACATAAAGTTGTAAGAATTTTGAGGTGGATTGAACAAAGAAAATCGAGATTTTTCTGCAGTTGGTCGCATCAGGACTTTTTACCTCGGAGACCGGGCTGAAAGGTGACATACGAAAAGGCACCAATTTCATCCCGGTAACCGCGAGCCAGCCGGGTCCCCGAAGTCACGAGAGGACGTGATTTTAGAAACGAATTTAACGTTAGAAAGAAACGTGGCTCAGCAGTTTATTTTTCTTAAATGTTACTGTCAAGTCATGAAATGATACACCAACATGCTATAATACCCAATACTAATTTGTCCTTTGGGTAACCACTTTTGTTTTTTTTGGTTGCCCACCTTCTAAAAACCAGTTGCCCATTAAAACTCAATGGAGGTCAATTTTGTGTAACTGAGATGTGTGTAAAATGGGTTTGACAGACCAACGTGACTATGGTGTTCTAGTAACCTTCACACTCAGTTTTGCCTTGACAAGCATATCTTTTTCTATAAGGGATCAAGGGAGATTCCTTGAATATATCTCTGAGATTAGGTTGGTTTTGAATTAAATGCCAATTGTTCAATAGTATGTTTTTTAAGCCTTTCAAAGCTGGTTGAAGTTGCGCGACAAAAGGCAGAATTTTTTTGTGCGCCTGTTCGATATCAAAGCAGTATCGTAGCTTATATATTTCGCTTGCCCCGCCGGGCAATCGGGCCAGAGTTTGTGTCGAACACTGACAAAAATAAGAAAAAAACATTAACGAGACGAAAGCAAACAAACTGAAACCTGTTACTCTGGAATATGCAATTAAGCGAATGAAGAAATTGCGAAGCTAAATTTCCACAACAGCTTGAAACGGCTTATCTTTTTTTTCTTTTCTGTTGACTAATGCCGGAGAATTTGCCAAGTGGCAAATTGAACTAATTACGATCGCCTGATTTAAGTAACAAACGAATAATAAAAAAATAGTGGGAGGTGGCCCTGTATAAAACAGGAGATCAGTTTCGAATTCCAGCCAAAATAAATCTTACCAGCGTGCTACATGTATTGATTTTACCACACCCACCAAACCTGAAAAAATCTTTTCTTCGAAAACAAAATTCATTTTCTTTAATATTATTATATTTACCTTTTCTGTGGAAGCCTGCGATAGTTCTGACGAAAGAGAAATTTCTTTATTGTCTTCGTTTGAGAGTAACGTCATTCGCTTTTGGGTCTGCAAGGAGAACATTAGCGGGGAATTTCGTGAGACCGGTAAAAACTCAACTGGTACGTATTTAGAACGCCACAAAGCAATTACTCGCACGGTATAAAAGACGCGCGCGTTTTCTTGAAGGAAATGGCCTCAGTGTTAATTAACGCCGTCTGAAGGTTTTTGTCCTGATGTAAAACACGAAGCTGTCGTTTCGGTTTCAATTATTTGTTGTTGCCCCAGTGACCAGCGTTGAGTCATGCCGGTTTGAAGGCTGATTTTCAATATTGGTCTCGTGTTAACCGACAAAAGGATTTGTAGGGGAACCGACATTGCACTCATACCGGCAGGATTTCGTACTCGAGTATCCCCACAAACATACATACTTAATTGAACATTCCTCATAAGGGCCTTTCAGGGTCAATGAAAGGAAATCAGTGTAACAATAGAATAAAAAAAAAAAAACAACTTTTTCAAGAATCCCAACTGACCGGAGGCAAACCAGATTGCTACCAACAAGTGCAGCAGAGAAGTTGAACCACGGACTGCCAGGATCAAATCCAAGAAGTGGTAAGAACGGGTCTTGCACCCGGAATGTCAGAATCTCAAGGAAAGTATCCTAACCACTGGGTCGCATTGCCTCGTTACCCAAGGACAAGTATTACTCACATGTTTTTTTTTTATAAATCAGTACTGAACTATTTTTGAGTCACATTTTCTAATATTTCGTTTTATAACATACACACCTACCTGTTCCTTGAGCTCTTTCACAAGTGTGTCTTTTTCTGCTTTGAATTTTTTTACTTCCTCGTCACTGCTGGCAGTTGGTGATAACTCAAGTAGCGCAATGTTAGCGTCTTTTTCTGATATCGTGGCCAGCAGGGCATTTTGCCTGAAACACAAATGCATGGACTGTTTTCGCAGGTGCTTTGCGCGGAATAGATGGGGTCACCATTTCTCCCCAGGTCTAAAAAAACAGCCCCTTTTAAACCTGTTTAATTATTCAACCCAGCACCGTTTCTAAGGACCTCCCTTTATACTAGGTTCATGAAAACATTTTGAGATTTATTTGGAGCCGTCGATGCCTTAACAGGCAGAGGCCCTTTTGTGTAGAATCGGGAAAGGCCTGTTGGTCTGTTGGTCAGGAAGAAGATACGCCATTTGCTTACCTCATTTCGAGCAACTGCTCCACCATGCCATGTCTTTCGGACTTGTAATAAGATAAAATTATATCGTTTTCATTTAGCGCCAAAACTAGAGAGGCATTTTTGGTGTTGGTGACAGCGGTCTCTATTCGCACTCTTTCTACTTCTGACTCCATTTCTTCCACACGATGTGTAGCTGTATCGGCGTTCTGAGCCTGCTGAGCCAGCAGTTCTTCACGTTCAGCAGCAATAGACACGCTTTCAGTGAGAGCTTCCTCTAATACTGCAATCCGCTCATCCTTCTTTTGTAATTCCCCCTGTTGAACAAAAAAGGACTATTACTAGCACAGGCCTCTTTTCTTTTGTATCCGTCACTGCAAGGCTGTTGCCTAACAGGAGCCCGGTAGCCTGGGGCTCCCAAAGAATAGCTCTGGGCGCCTTAATTTTTCACAGCAACACCTTCACTTCATATGTTGGGCTCTAAGTTCTCAGCGTTTAGCTCTGACGGCCCCTTTAAAATTTTCTTAGGCAGCAGCCTTGTGTCAGGCTTAAGGACAGGAGGGAAAGAAACTTGAGATTTTGCAAGGCTATTTCGTGAAAATTTGTCACCAGCAACCAAATTTTTAGGACGCCCAATTTCTTGAGTACCTCTGGTTGCGAAAGCCTTTAATCAAATACCCTGGCATGGGCGAAAGAGAGAAAAGTCAAGTGAAGCTATGAAAAGCTTCAAATGTTCCCGTGATCAATGAATCAACATCAGTGGCTTCATAGCTCAGTTGGTTAAAGCGTCGCACCGGTATCGCGAGGTCACGGGTTCAAACCCCGTTGAAATCCTGAATTATTCAGGCATCTCTACGCAACTGCAAAAATTGCGCTCATAACTGCGAGGATCATAGCTTCACTTGATTTCATATCCGCAGTTCATATATGATCCATTTCATATATCATTTCATCGTTGATTCGTTCCTCACGGGAACATTAGAACCCACAATTGACCAGCTCCCAACGTCAGTTGCTTCATAGCTCAGTTGGTTAGAGTCTCGCACCGGTATCGCGAGGTCACGGGTTCAAACCCCGTTGAAGTCCTGAATTTTTCAGGAATCTTCACGCAATTGCTAACATTGCGTTCATAATTGCGAGGATCATAGCTTCACTTGATTTCATATCCGCAGTTCATATATGATCCATTTCACATATCATTTTATCGCTGATTCATTCCTCACGGGAACATTAGAACCCACAATTGACCAGCTCCCAACGTCAGTTGCTTCATAGCTCAGTTGGTTAGAGTGTCGCACCGGTATCGCGAGGTCACGGGTACAAACCCCGTTGAAGTCCTGAATTTTTCAGAATTCTCTACGCAATTGCTAACATTGCGTTCATAACTGCGAGGATCATGGCTTCACTTGATTTCAATTTGCGTAATCGGAAATAGATCATTATTAAGACCACTAGCTCCTTTCAATAACGGCAGAATTCGAGAAAACCTGGGAGGTTCCGACGCAAAGGTTGCTCTGGCCCAAGCCTCCCGGTTGACCACTTTTTGCAAAAGAAAACAAAATCTCTGGTGCGAAGCCACAGGGATGCCACAGGTCATTCTTAAGCTTGTTTGAAGACAACAACGATAAATTCACTTTTGTAGAAGAATTTGATACACAGAAAAGGTAGGTAAAGTCACTGCTTACGAGCCAGGAGGCCCATCAGGCCGGCGCTTATCTCCGGTTTCCGTAGCATTAAACGACTAGGAGTATTTATACTCCCCCTGGATGGGATGCTAGTCCATCGCAGGGTTACCCCAAGCATTACACCTGGAGAGAGGCACCGTGAGAGTAAAGTGTCTTGCCCAAGAACACAACGCAATGTCCCCGGCCAGGGCCCGAACCCGGACCACTCGATCCGGAGTCGAGCGCACTAACCATGAGGCCACCGCGCCTCCCACAATACACAGAAACGTATAATAAATAGCACCGGAGAAAAAAAAAACCAGACGTTTCGGGGTCTTTCTGAATCCATCATCCAGGTCAACAGAGAGTTCAACTCTTCAATTCTGTTAAAAGTACAAATTTGCTTTGTGAGAAACGCGGAATAGCTAATTTAAAGTATAAATGTAATTAGCTAACTCCACCTTGTTTATTATGCCAATTTCGCAGAACTATTTTGTTGACTTTGACAATGGAATCAAGATGACCTCGAAACGTCCATTTGCTCGCCATTTTTTATACGTTTCTGCGCATTAAAACCTTTAAAAACATACAACTATACAGCTTACACTGCATTCCTTCGATTCCCGTGGGTTTTTGCTGTTGTTGTAATGTTTCTAAACCTGTCAAAGAGTCCATAACGGGTTTTCAAAGCAGATAACCCTGAAAAAGGCACACAGCAACGCATAGTAGATGTTATTTTGTTACCTGGTAGAATTCCGTGGTCTCGTCTTTCTGATCTTCTTGTTTCTTGACTTCATTTAGTAGCTGTGCTTGTTTTTCTCTTTCCAGCTGCTGATTTCTTTTCACTCCAACAAGCTTCTTGCTTTGTTCTCTAAGCTGTCTAAAGAAGGTAGCACACTATTAGCCAGACCAGACAACAAAAGACTAACCAAAGCAGAAACTTAATAATTTCTATTTAATAATTTCTCTTTCACAAGCTCTCATTCTGCCTCAATAATGGTACGAAATCTTAACGCGGGTAGGACGCCATGTCGAAATGCGTAACCTTGTTTCGCTTCCTTTTTATAAATAATGTACAAATGTGCAAAGCAGCTGCATCTTTTGAGTCGATTCATTAAATCCTCCAAGTTCCAATGTCTAATAGTTGACTTTTCTACTAAGCGGCTTTTATGCAGCTTTTAGTTGAGTCAGTTTTGGGCAACAAAGTTAAAGCAATTTCGTTGCCATTAAGGTACAAAAGAAACATGCACCGGCGGTTTTCTGAAAGAAGGATACATTCAAGTTAACTAAGTTCAAGTGCAGGACGATATAACCGACTCAAAGGTCAGGTTGTATTGGGATCAACCGTTTCAACCGCAACTAGTTTAGGTCGAAGCGGTTAAGATTTCCCAGTAGAATACGTTTCGAACCATTTTCGGTTGAAACGAGGTAGCTCCTGCCGGGGAACAGTCACGACCAGACTTCTCCGAGTTGACAAGTTAGGGGAAAACAACACAGCTGGAGCCAGCTGCCGACTTTAAAAAGTCCGCGTAAACGGCAGCGGTTGCTGCCATGCCCCATGCTTTTTCAACAGTTTCAATCTAATTTGCTGCGATTGAAAAAAGCCGATCAACCAAACCAATCGAAAACAATTCTCTTCCAATAGAAGACCAAAAAACCCAAACAACCCAAAAAGGTTGATCCCAATAGAACACGACCAAAATGTCTAACAATTCTCCAAACTCCATTCGCTGGCATAAATCTTTCGTTTACTCTAATTTCCGCCCTCTGACTTCCCTGGAATAGATAGAGTGAATAAAGGTGATGGATGTCATACGAGCCGATTTCTAACGCCGACTTTTAATTTTTTTTTCATGTTACAAGAGACAAATTTTAACACAACCTTGTTGCAGCAACGGTATGAGACGATCTGCTCCACAAATAAGTGGTAACGTGACTTATTTCCGTTTTCCATGGTGCATTCTGGGACGATGTTGCGTTGAAAGTCAACGTCGGGGGTGTCACACGCACCAACTCCAACAAAACTCGGGAAACAATGTTGCTGGAACAAAGAGGATCAATGTTGCGCATGCGCCTTATGACCTCGAAAAATGCCTAGAAATTCAGTCAGAATTCATTCGAAACGCGGGAAAATGAGAAATGGGTACAAACAAAACCATCAACCAATCAGACAAAAATCTCCTATGTTTGTTGCAGGTTTATGAAAGCAATTAAAATGTTGCGGCAACAACATCTTGCGTTAAAAATCGCCATGTGCGTCATGCTACACGAGAAATGGGCGTAAAAATCGTAACATGACCCTGTAGGCCTTGATGGGAAGGAAAGCAATTTCATTGCATTCCTAGCTTGATTAAATTTTTTAAGCAATTTCCTATGTTGCTTTTTTCTTTCATGCAAAATAAGGTGGAGTGTGAAACACTATTAGCACCAATTTTTATCTACAAAAGTAGTATACTCCATTTTTTTTTAACTTCCTTCAAAAGGTAGCTTACTTTTCCATATCCTCAATTTTGTGATCTTTGACTTCGCAGTCATCCGTCAACTGTTGGATCTTCCAGTTTTGTTCCTTAACTTCATCCTGTAACCTTTTGACATCCTTTTCTCTACTTCTAAGATCAGTCTGTTGTTTCCTGGAATCTTTCTCCAGTCTGGATATCTCAAGGTTTTTGCTCTTTAGTTCAGAGGCCACTTGATCATCTGAACTTCCCGTCTAAAGATACAAAATAATGCAGTATATTACAAAGACTTCTCCACTTCTTTGGTTATACATAACGTTTTGTTAGAAACTACTTGCCAGTTATTTTTCATTCCCAATCTGATGCGTAACTGAGGTCACGCGTCACACAGCGCCACGCAACAGATACATTTGTTATTTTGCAAATCAAATCTATTTCCTTTTATCCGGGTAACCATGCTTCGGCCTCTTGGTACGCATCAATCCCAGGCGCCCTTGCTGTACGTTTCACCCACAGATATGCCAAAATGTTGCGTTTATTTTGAGATTTTAGCCCATCGCGGTTACGAAGTTACTTAGGCTTCAAGAAAAGTAAAACCCGAAACTTTCATATAAACCGTCTTATGTTCACTTCCCCAACGGGTTTCTTACAAACTTACAAAATTAACAGCTCCCAGCAAACTTGATAGTTACTGATAGTGCACTGCACAGGTAAAGCAGAGGTCGTGAGTTCAAATCCCGTTCAACCCTGATTATTCAGGCTTTCCCTTTCATTACTGCCAAGTAACATTCGAAACTGCGATGACCGAAAAATGTCAAAATGCTTCTATCTACAGTTCAGTTTTTAAAAAATACGTCTTTCACCGACAAATAGTCTTTATTCTGCGTTTATGTTCACGGGCCTTACAAATGTAGAAAAGAAAATAATGGCATAAAAATCTAAGCTTTAACACTTTCAACAAACTGTACTATTTGGAAGGATTGAATGTACCCAACTGTTTCACTTAACGGCAATGTTATAGCCTGTTCCAGGCTCCCAGATGGTAGGGAAAGAGAAAAAATTGCGTGCGAAAAATGAGTGGGTTTTTTGGGAGGTAGCCCCCACTCGCTTTTCCCACGTAGTTGTTTTCGTTTTCCCGAATGTCACTATCTGGGAGCCTGGAACAGGCTACCAATGTTATGACACCATATGAAACACCAATAAAGACTTGACAAGATGCACTCATTAACGTGACGTAACAGGTTACCATGGCAACAAAAGAGCCATTTAAAAACACCCTATATTAGGTGCGGTTACATGGGGCACTTTTACCGGGGTAAATGACGGTTTTACCACGGAAACTACATTTAAAGCGTGTGACAGACATTTCCCATGGTAAATTTCCGGTGGTAAATTTCCATGGTACGTATAAAAGATCAGACGAAGCGCCCTTGACATTTCACGAGGTAAGTTGGAAGGGTGTTTTGATGCCCGAGGTACAAGAGCCAATCACAATACTGATGAAGTCAGTTGGAAATTTCCCGCCAATGAATTGCGTGAGATTTCTTTTTACCTCGGTAATCTTCGTAACATGTAACATCTGGTTAACAACTAAAACCCAAGTGCGAGGCACCGCGGGATAATTTACCATGGGAAATGGCATTTACCATGGTGTCTGCAACCGCACCTATTTTGCCTTAAAGCGCGTATATCTCATTATTTCTTACTGCACAGTTTAAACAAATTTGAAGGTGGCTCAGAATCCGCTCCAGATAATTTTTTTATACTTTGCAGAGAGTTTCATCTTAGCTTGCTAATCACTTTATTGCAATAAAAAATGGAGGTCACCAAGTTCGTTTTTGAGATATAAGGGCTTAAACACAAAATATAGGAAGTTTTTAGATGGTTCTTTTGTTGCCATGGTAATTTACACGTCACATTAATATCTGCATCTTGTTAAGCAATTATTGGTGTTTCATATGGTACCATAACATTCCCATTAATTGAAACAGTGTTGCAGAGTAATTCCTTTTAATAAGGTATTCCCTCCAAATTATCGAAACCGGTGGGAGCCACCATAACAAGAATAAACCTCTTTCATAACGGTAGCCAAATAAAAAGGGTGATATTATTTCAAGTGGTAAAAACAATATTTTACGAGCGATCGCAGCCAGTGAGTAAAATATTGTTTTTAACACGAGTAAATAAAATTCGTATCTTCAAGCCACTGTGTAATTTCCTTTTTATTATATAGACAGGAGTGTACCGAGAACAAGCTTTATTGCAAATTCTTGCAGCTCGGTGGCAGGAATTTCTTCAATTTTCGCATTTCTTTCTTCACTTGCACGGAACTACTCAACCTCGTTCCCAGAGTCTCTCTTCTCTGCCTCCTTTGTCGTTGACGGGAAAGACCCTGGTTCAGGCTGGTCATGTGGCACTCATCGACAAACATTTTCCCACTAGGGTAGTGTTTTCGTTATATTCTGATCACGGAACTGGGCGAAAGCGTATTCGTTTGGCAAGGCACTTTTAAAATAAATAATCTTTACTTTACAATGTAAGTTTAACAAAAGTCAAAAGAGCCGATGATATATTCCCACAGGAGATGAATTCCCACAAAAGCGGTCAAGCTTTTGTGACCGATAAGACCTCTGACTCATGTCGAGCGGCGATTGACGTTCACAAATATTAAAATAATTGATTTCGTTAGTGGCTAATGTTGCCTCTACAGAACATACACTATCATAAAACAATACACCAAACACAACGTTTGCTTGACAAAATGTCTCTTTTAAAAATATACTTCACGATTTGTGTTATAAATTAAATGTTAAACTGTGTGCAGCTGTAAAGAAATATGTTAACGGCAATGGATTTGTTGAAAGCTTGCGACTTAGGAATCACTTTTTTTAAGGTTCGAAAGAAAAACGAAAATCAAAGAACAAAATATAGTACCTGCACATGTTCATATAGTTTGATTTGAGGTAGATACGTGACATCTAAGACATGACACCGGCTGATCGATCGCTGAACATGTTTTCCGTGAACATGTTTTTTTTCCCATGGATAAACGTTTCGCTTCTTTTCTTGCACGGCAAACCTTCTTTTCTTTAAAAATGTCGCAAACTATTAGCACTCTTTATTATTACTCACTTCGACTGCCCAGAGAGAAAATTCGAACGACGCGAGTGTATTTTTTGTAGCGTCCGATCGATTTGACAACAATCTTTTGCCTTTCACGTCGAATTCCATGTGTAGTACATAAGATACCTTGCAGTAAAACGTTTTGTCGATGCTCGTCTGACCACAAAATCAAATGCGCGCTGATTCCCTCAATTACATGATGACAAGGCCTACATTGCTTCCCCTCCCCTAACACATATTTGGTTTACCTCCCAGATTTGGGAGACACGCGACCAGCCTGTACCAGGACCTTTTTCTCAATGGCAATGGTGGCAGAGAAGAGAGACCCTGGGAACGAGGTTGGGAACTACTTGAATAATTTGAAGTTGTATGAAGTTTTATTCTTCCTGTTTGCATTTTCTTGTTTCTCAGAGAAGGATTTTCCGTCAGCCTCTGAGAACTTCACGAATCTATCGCTCGCCATTTTTCACTGACTCTTTGCAAAAAAAACCATGCAAAGGCGGGAAATGACGTCATCAATATCCTCACCAGTGAGGACATGGAAAATACGCCAACTCGGGTCACCGTCCCCAATGTAGTTTCGTATGGGTTTTTTGAGTGGTGTATTTTCCAGTAAAACACTCATGTCTATATAAAAACATGTGATTGACTCGCTACCCTAGCCAAAAACAAAACACTAGACAATTCAACAATGACTTAGACTTTAAGACAATAGAAGATGCTTACAATAGCAAACAATGGCAGGTTACGAAAGCTGCTACACTACTGAATAAAAATTGACATCCTTCTGTTTTAACGCTAATAAGTCTTCCTAGTACTTGAATACTTGTTTCAAAATGAAGGCAGTACGTCTCATTAACATAAACACAAAAGAATGTGAAGGTGGTCGCCATTTATGAAAATGGTCTATGACTCAAACTGACCTCCTTTAACTGCTCCTCGAGTCGTTTAATATTTTTTTGTGATGACGATAGTTTTGAAGTTTTGTCTTGTAAGGATGTCTTCAATGATGAAATCTGTTTCTCCAAGTTAGAAGCTTCCACCTAGTGATTGAAAAGAGCTCTGCTTTACAGAAATAATGTAAGGATGTGTTAAAATTAAACAGCAGTTTGTTTCCTCAAGACAACATCAGATGGCAGGCATGAAAAACATCATTCTCGTCTCCCGAGCAACTAGCTTTTACTACCCGTTACGAGTGACTCTGACTGAAAGCGCTCCAAGAATTAAGAGATACACTAGGAGTAATCATGACGTGCGTTCGTGGGGACGAAATTTGGGTTATGGAATATGTGAGGGAGTGTATGATGTTCCCGTCCTGGTAAACATGCTAATTCGAACGTGAGCATAATGCCTTACTTACAGATCGAACTTTTCAGCAATAAAAAGGGGGGTTACCGAGTTTGTTTTTGAGATACGAGATATGAGCAAGGTAACTTATTACATGACAATAATGATCACATCCTGTTTGGAAATAATTGGTGTTTCATATGGTACCATAACATTGCTGTTACGTGAAACAGTGTTGTAGCGTCATTAGATCTAAAGAGAGTGTATTCTAAGTGTTGAAACTTTTTCAAACCTCCTTAATTAAGGCAAACGTCGAACGTTCGGGCCGGATTTCGGCTTAAATTTGCTTTTTTAGTCAAAAATCAAAGAAACTTGTTGGATCTAGTTTATTTTTTATCAGTTATCTACAGACAACCACCAACTTCTCAAACGAGAAAGACAAGTAATTTCACTTTTATAGGGGAATCTTCGCTTACCATTTTTTGTCTCATTAGCATAAGGCTATCGATTTCTGATCAGTCAGCCAAGTCGAATAAAGTACTGAATATTTAAAGTGCACTAGATAATGAGCTATCTCTAAAAATATGAACGCGATATACCAGCTCATCTCTCAGCAATGCGAGATTTTAAAAAGAATGTATGGGATCATTATCGCTTTTGCCAGCTAAGAATTTATCAGTTTTTGATGGAAAATAACTGCCTCCAACATTTCACTAAGTTTAACAAGTTCTTTTACCTCAATTTGCAAATAGCATGATACCTTCTAAGAGAAAACTCGTACGTTTATTAATGAAACAAATGTAAAAAAGATGACGTCAGCAAAGATTCCCTTATATGGGTAGCAGCAGCTGGGGCGCCGTTTCCCGTTTCCTGTTTCCCGTGGACGCAATGCTAAATCTCTCTAATAAGCTATCTGTAAACACTCTTTGAAAGACAACGACGACTTTAGAAACAGCCTGTACCTCTTTATCTGAAAGCTGTTCTCTAAGGGATGCCACTCTTGATTCAAGCTTTTCATTCGACCGTTTTACCCTGCTAAGCTCTTCCTCACTCTCCACTCCGCTGCGTTGCCTCTGACTTTGTAGCATCTCTATATGCTTGTCCTTATCACATACCGTAGCTTCTAGATTAGAGATGACAGTGGATGAACTGAGGTGTTCAGCTTTCAATGACGATAGCTGGGATTTCACGTTTGATATGGACAAGTCCTTTTCATGTAGATCTTTCTCAAGACCTTCACACTAATAAAAAAAAGATAATAATAGTATACTGGAAAAGGCAAGGAATTGAGGAAAGATTATCGACGTTACATACACCCTTGGATGCATGTGTAACTCCAATGCACGACGTTTTATTATGTGCGCACGTCACATAACATATTGGAACACCACTTTAAAATGTTCTACTTTTAAGAAACTACATGCAAACCCATAAAGAGGTTCATATGTTCATCCTCCCCCTCGTCCGGGCTGGCTTTTATGAACTCCCACAAATTAAGTTAGTGTTGCCCGTGTTCGCTTTGAAATACGGGAAGTGGTCATACTTTGATCCATAACCAAGCAATGAAGGGGAATGGGCTCGATACCGGGTTAACGTCACAAATTAGTTTGCATCGATATTCTCATCGCTATTTTCATCTCAATGCAAAACAGTTTGTGACCTCAACCCGGTATTGAACCCATTCCCCTTTATTGTTCGGTTATGGATCAGAGTATGACCACTTTTCCCGTCTTTCAAAGCTAATAAAAAAACTGAGATGTCAATAAAAGAGGTTCTAAAAACAACACGATGTATTTGGGAAGATTTTGGAGAATAAATAAAGCGGAAAAGTATTGTGTTGGAGGTGAAAGGCACTTTTAAAATGACTTCCTAAACATTGGCATTTAGAAAGGGGAAGATGTGCTCGTTTTAAAGGAGAAATTTTGCACACTAACAGATGCGCGATGCAAATGGCGAATCACCAAAACCGAGATCCTGGTGCAGTCATGCCACTTTTTTTTCTCTTCAAGTACATTAAGTTCTTTCCTACATGGAAACTTTTTAAGTTACAAGACATGTTTCGATGTGCCTCGCATCTTCGTCAGTTACAAACTGACTTGAAAAAACTGTCGGAATTTCGACAAACAAAAGAACCATGCATTATAAACTACTCCACAATTGTTGACGGCGAAAAGAACGTCGATAGAAACAAAGCGTCGAAAAAACGTATAAAGACTTGGTGTAAACTCGGTCGGTTTTATCCAAATCATTTTGTCACTGAAAAAGCTGTGAGGCATCGAAACTTGTTCAAGTTCTGTAAATTCAAGGTTCAAGATCTGTTTAAAAATGCTTTCTAGACTATTGTGTACATGACAAATATAGAATACAGTGCTTATAAAAAGACAGCAACTTTGCTATAAAGAAGTAACGTGCATA
Organism: Montipora capricornis; assembly: GCF_036669925.1. Taxonomy (NCBI): domain Eukaryota; kingdom Metazoa; phylum Cnidaria; class Anthozoa; order Scleractinia; family Acroporidae; genus Montipora; species Montipora capricornis. The sequence continues at coordinate 10,148,553 of NC_090891.1, read as the reverse complement.
AAATACTCAACCCAGAGACAAACAGAGCAGGCTGAGAACAGATGGAAGACCAAGAAGTCCTGACCAGATAAAAGGAAAACAACAGATTCATAATGGCAAACATCAAGATCCAACTAGTCCAACAGGAGAAAGACAGAGAAAAAGACAGATAACAAGCACCTGGAAAAAAGACATACCACCTGAATTATTAAAGGTCAGCACATTCCAACAGCTTAGTTAGCCACAGAGAAACACGTGATTGGAATAGACAATGTTGGCTGAGTGGTCATGCGATCTAGTTAAAAATAGGAATTTCGATTTGTTAGTTAAGGACTTCTGCGGGGCAGATGTACAGCGGCATAGATGCCATCATCATTTATCAAAACCGGAAAGCGGCGTGATTGCACTGTCAGAATTGTGCTTAACTACAGCATTCCTTCATACAGGAGGGTGAGACGTACACGAGCCAATGGGGTTCTCACGGCCGCCAGAGCTTATCCCAGTTTCAAGTTGCATGAAGCAACTGAGAGCCTTACTACTCCCCTGGGACTGGATACTAATCTATCGCAGGGTTACCCCCAGTTGGGTTCTTACAGATGTATCCTAAATTAAATAAATTACGTCATGATAGATCACAACGCCATTTTCTATGTTTGCCCACTTACGAAAAGGTAATAAGTTGCCTTAGCTTGTACGTATAAATTACCCTTAAGGAAGACGGTAAGAAAAATCACATGTAATTATGGCCGTCGCAGTAGTGTTAAAGCCAGTTTGAAAATCCCAATTATTAACAATACAATTATTACCATCAAAACCATTCTTAAAAACCTAACCTTGAGTCCGAAACATGACCTACAAATCGGTAAACCATCTTGGTTTAATTAAGCTCCAATTGAGCAATTAAGCCCAGAAAAAGATTAGGCTCTAAAGTCAGCGCTTGGCTCTGAGTGGCTGACATGAGAAGATTGGTTTCATATATTAAAGGACATCTTAAAAAGTGTACAATTTTCAGATCTCTATTAACATTAAAAACGATTAAGCCAAGCTACAATATACTTAATAGTGCAGCAGTAATTAGACTAACCCAGGCTACCTTAAACACATGAAAAGTTGCTTATCTGATCTACAATCTGTAGTTGGTTGAAAACTGAAAAAATACACTTACAGGCAAAAGCTACAGTGTATAACCTCAGGCCTTACACATAAAGTAATCTATAAGTAACCACGAGAGCATTCAACCTGCACACACAGTACATATAATAAATACCCCAAAAAGTAAACTTTAACTATGTTAAAGTACAAGGAAAGGTTACGTTTATACAAACGTTGGCCGTGTAGCACTTATATTTTAAACAGAATTAACTGACGAGAGTGTAGTGTAACGTGAAGTGCTCGATTTCCATCCCATATGAACCATGTGAGCGTTAGCCCTACTGATGGAAATGGGCCCACACAAGGACAGAGAAAAACTCTGAACAGGGTGGGAAGTGAACCAACGACCTTCGGGTTAGATCTCCGCCGCTCTACCGACTGGTCAGAGTTTTTCTCTGTCCTTGTGTGGGCCCAGTTCTATCAGTAGGGTTAACGCTCACGTGGTTCATATGGGATAGAAATCTAGCACTTCACGTTACACTACACTCTCATCAGTTAATTCTGTTTAACTATGTTATTTGATTATTAATTACGTTTCTTCAGGTTTCATTGAAGTTCTATGGCTTGTTCACGAAAGGAGAAAGCTGTGGTGCAAAATGACCAACAATAAGTAACAACTTGGATAATTCTTGAATCATACAAAATTAACGCTTGCCCATCAACAAATTTCAACCAGAAAACAACAGGGAAAACATCAAGAAACCCTAGCTCTTGAACATGGACTCCTTGTTTCACTATTCGAGTCATTCAGTTTTACTTTACCTCTTCACATTCATAAGTGAGTATGGACTGTAGCCAAGTTTGTTACTTTTTAAAAATCTGAACAGAAAAAAATAAATAGTACCTTTTGTTTAAGGCTTGTTATTTGTCTTTCCTTGGTAAGCAGTATGCTTTGTAGATTCTCAACAGCATACGAATTTTCTGAATGTTCTGATGACACTGAAATTAGTTTCTTCTCCTTTTGTTTTAATAGGTCCTCTCTCACATCAAGTCGACCACGTATAGATTCCAGCTGTAAAAGGAAACCGGAAAAGGAAACAGCTAAACCACAGCAGTTTAATTCAACAGATGTCCAGCATTTCATTGTGGGTGTCACTTTTAACACAAATGGCTCATGCACTATAATTTTTACAACAAAATAATATTAGTCATGTCAGAACCGCAACTGCGTGAAAATGGTGAGGTTATTCTAAAGAAGTTAAAGAGAGTATATGATCGTGTTAATCAGGATATGGATGACAAGGAGTAATATTATGTGAAAAGGAAGAAGCACAATGTAGTGAAGTGAGGAGATAAGATACAAGTAGGAAATGGAATGGAGGAAGATAAAAAGACAAAATGACTAGCACTTGAAGCTTGCCACAAGGTTGTGTAGTAAATAACAAAACAGCCTTGCAAAATACAAGGAGAGTGGTGGAGTTGAATTCACAACCATATCATATCTCGTTCCAGAGATATTCAAGTTTTTGTTCAAAATTTGATGTCGTCACAAACCGTACACACGAATCTAATAAATCGCAAAATTGAGAATATCTCCGAAAATATTGGATGGGTGTTGTTCCAACTTGGCAGCAGTAATCTACGTCAAGGGAGGCACAAGATGATACCTCTATGCTGTAACCATGGCAACCATTTTTTGCTGCTGGGTCTATTTAAGGAGGCTCGAAATAGTTTCTCCTTTTTTTCAAACAAATAAACACATTCTGTTTTTAGATACAGTTTGGGTAATCATATCAAGACAAAATTTGGCCAGGGTATTAAATACCCATCATAGATTTCTCACATCACATTTTCCTCCAAGATAACGTTACCATGGCAACGATATAAGGCATTTCCTTGAGCCTTAAGGACGTTCGCGCGAAAATTTTTCAACATTGATTTTTTTCTGAAACTTTAAACACTGTAAGATAATGAGTTAGTTATGTCAGAAATGTAAAAAAATGGGGGGTCACCGACTTCGTTTTGGAGAGAACATGCCCGGAAAAACACCCACAATGTGACAAAATCGGGCTTCGTTAGCGAATAAGGCCAGTGTCTGTAAACCCAAATATATTGCAATTAAATCTTTGAAGTGAAATCTTCTCTGCTAAATATTGTTTAAGTGGACTTATTAAGTGAATTTAGTCAACTGGTGAGGTTCCTTAAAGATCAAGTTCGCAGTTAGCGACTACAGTTTCACGCGCCTTGCAGCCGCAAGATGGCAGGATTTGATGTCCCGTGAGCAGAAATCTTGAAATTTTTTTAACTTCCCACATTGATTTTTTGTTCATTTTTGGACAACGTGGAGATAATTGTAAATAAAATCCGTTTCTGGAAAGAAAAATAGGGGTCACCGAACGTCCAAGAGCGTTAAATCCAGGGAAAGCTATAGCAATGGCCTTTTGCCCTATCATTTCTCATTTTATGACTTAGCGCGCGCGCTCGTGTATGACGTGGCGTGTGCATTTGCGTGCGCAGTAAGGATGCGCAGACACAATTGGCGCGAACGTCCTTAAATCAACATATATTGTCTTTTTTTTGAAAAAAACGGGACGGTTAAATCTTCCCATTCAGCGTTACCAGATAATGTTAGAAACAATCTCTAAAATATTTAAAATTCAACAAAATCTGTAGGTCAGTTTTTCAGAAAAATAAGTTTTTTTAAAATGTGTCGCTAATTTCTTTTTTCACCTACAAACTACTTTTAAATTTGAAACACAAACGTTTTAAACTAATCTAAGGTAATATGCAAAAAATGAAAGAAATTAACCGTCCGGAAGCAGAGATATAAGCGAGTAAGGTTGCAAAATCAGGAAAATGAGGGGGTTACAAGATTGAGTGCACGTGCGAGTGAAGCTACAGGGCAACACAAACGGATTTAAGTTACCATGAAACCGTTTGTGTACAATTTTCGTCGTTTTCGTGAATAGGAGATGTCTCTTAAATCCGTTTGTGCTGGCCTGAAGCTCCACTCGCGCGCAGACTCGCGCATGCGTAAATGCTGATCTTGTAAACCCCTCATTTTTTGCTGATTTTGCAACTTTACTCGTTGATATCTCTGCTTCCGGACGGTGAATTTTTTTCGTATTTTGCATGTTAGCTTAGATTAATTTAAACCGTTTGTCTTTCAAATTTAAAACAATTCTGCAGGTGAAAAAAAAAGTTGGACACATTTCAAAAAAACTGATTTTTCCAAAAAACTGGCCTACAGATTTTGTTGAATTTTAAATATTTTGGAGAATATTTCTAACATTATATGGTGACGCTGCGGAAAGAAAAGCTGAAAGAAAAATAAATTTCAAGCATTTCCAACATACCGCTGCTGGGAGTTCTGCACTACCTTGTCAACATACAAGGTATAGATTAACTATCTTATTCATAACATTTCCAGAAGACTGAATCCAGTATTTTCAATCTTAAGCTGCTATTGAGCTTTCACTCAGAACATCTCGAGTTTCTAAATCGGCGAAAGTCATTAAGAGTTTCACACTGAAACCCCAACACAGGTCCCATCGCTTTCGTTGCCCCACCGCATGATATAAACGGATTTTCATCGAACTCTGTAAGAATTGAGGCTGTTTGAAGCCTCGTGCGCGCAGAAATCCCCTCCAGCGACACTCGATACCACAGCTGTTATTTTGTTGTTGTTGTTGTTGTTGTTGTTGTCTGAAGTAGTAGTTACGCAATACAGGGAGGTGACATCTATTGATCCAAGTGATCAAGTGAATGAAATCACCGCCTCGTAATTCTATTGTCCATTTTGCCGCACCGAACAAAGTCAACCGATACCTTTCAGGTATTCCAATAACTCAATTTATTTTGACACATATGGCTACAATACCAATTAACAATGATAGAGATAACGTGGATTTTGCAACAATTTAACGTTTTAGTCAGTTTATCCCAATATCACCGAGGTGTAAGAATTTCTTATTTAGGGTCCTTTCATTCGCTTTGCTAGATTTTAGGTTGGTGTGTTCACAAGTTTGTTTTGCATCTGGAAGATGTTTATATTTTCAATTACAACCTCTCCCTAGGGGTTATCGCGCATAGCTTTTAACCAATGAAATCCCCGCTTCCTAATTCTATTGTGCATTTTTCTGCACTTCAAATCCATTTTAAAACTCGGTATACCCTCTTTAGGTATCACGAGTAATACGATTCTAGTAGACGTTCTCCACAAACTGAGCATACCAGGTTTGTTACCATGGCAACATACTGGGTTCCAGACCTCCCTGATATTAAAGGCTTTGCTGGTCACCTTTAACGTTCTATTTTGATATTTGCCAATGGTGCCACATCTGCATGATCCTGCAAGCATATACATACGTTAGGTCGAGTTTGTGGCCTTCTGAAATGTTTTTCTAGCTTAAGAGCACAAAAAATATTGAAATCAGGTTGGGGTGACTGGAAAAGAGTGAGTTGCCATTGGGACCAATTTCTTTATGGCCGTAGGTGTGTTGCCTGTAGAACTGTTAGCCTTCCAAGTTTCAATGGTCTCTGCTGCAAATTGACCGAGAAGGCTCTATTCATATACTTGATGTTATATTGGGTTGAGTGAATGACGTCATCAGTGCTCTTCTTTGCATATTTTACACTTTTTTCAAACCTAAATATTTCCAGAACCAAGGCAGATATTTCCAAACGGTAAAAGGCGTTTTAAATCTTTCCTGGAATTCTACGTGATAAACCTAAACGTTCAAGGGATAAATATTTGATCATAGTAGCACTTTAAAAATGGTGTACCATAAAAGATTAACAGACTATTTTATATTCATTTACTAATTAATTTATTTATTTATTTATAACGATACTAATACAGGTTTTCAAAACTAAATACAGAGCATTTCCCTTACAATACATTGGTTGATATTTCAAAGGGACAGAAAGGAATTAAAACTAGCAAGACGTTAACAAATAAAAGACTAAAAGAAAAAGTAGAAGAAGTGGCACATCCTCCCAAACAAATGTATTTGGGGCAGCTCATGCACAAAGTGTTGTCCATTTTGTTCTGAATTTCCTTAGTGCGTTATTTTTGAAAGCAATTGTATGTTCACCACAAAGGATCTTTTCATTAAGTAACAAGCTGAAAATTTCAAAGCTGGGAGAGGCTTTGTTTACGCATGCATATATGCGTGATATGCGTGATATTTTGCAAAGATAACAAAATGATTCAGGGCTTGAAACAGATTTGATTCTGGTTTATAGCCATATACATGTAAAATATCCGTAGCATTTAAGGCGACATTTTCTGATCGCTTTTCGTTCTTCCAGCTGATTACCATTTGCCAAAAAGTTCGAGTTCTGGGACATTCATGTAGAAGATGAAGTAAATTTTCGTGGGAGTGCTTACAACGATCACATCTCGGAGATGTTTTCAGCTTCATTTTGCAAAGATTGTTGTTAGTAGGTAGGACAGTTATGTATCACCTTATATTGAAAAGACCGTAGCTTGTTTTCCTTTGTGACTTTGAAGGGTAATTCATACAGTAGATAGCCTTAATTAACCGGGAGATTTTGTTTGACTAGTTTGATTTCTACATTCGGAGGTCTGAGCTTTTCCAACACAAGCATTTTACGAGAGGTTTTGGCAGTGACATTCGCAGGAGTAAGGTTGTGTTCATCAATATCAGAGTTTCTTCTGAATTAAGAATTTACCTTTTCCATGCATCAGGGATGGCAGAAAGGAGACCATTATACGTTAGAAAGTCCAATGACAAACTGTATTTTTGTTGAAACTCCGATCTTATAAGATGTTTCTGCTTTCATTTAAAAGGTGGTAGATTTTAATAACCCCTTTTCTATACCATAGCGAGTAAAACACTGGTTTCCCATCAATTCTTACAAAACGGTTATTCCAAATAGTTTCCTGTTGGTAGTCCCTAACCGTGGAAGGGTTTCTAGAGTGTAGTTCCTGCCAAACAGGCAATGTATCTCAGTAAAATGTTGGCACTTCTGGAGCCAAATTTAAATCTCGAGTGTCAAAATTACAATCGAAGCTAAATCGACCCCCATATTGAGATGTATCTGAGGAGAAGAGAGAGCACAATCTACTGCCATCTGCCTCACATAAGCGTTTACCCCATCCTGCTTTAAGCCATTTATCCAACATGGTGAAGTCAGCCATATTAAGACCACCCTTATCTACAGGACTTATGAGGGTGTGGCGTTTTACCTTATCGGATTAAAGTTCCAAATGAATTTGAAACAAATATCATTGTTATACCTCCCAACTCAAATACGTTTTCTGATTGGAAATGCTTCGCCTCGGGGAACATTGAGGGTCTCGGGGAAACAAAACTCACTGTTTTCCTTGGGGCCAGTCATTAAGTGCTTATTGACTTTTTCAGGGAAGTTCGGAGGCACTGTAAAAACAGACGTATTGTAAACTAGTTTAGAGATGGCGAGTGTCTTAACAATACAAATCCTTCCTATGAGAGTTAAATTCATGGTCGTCCATTGATTTAAAACGTTTTTTAGAGTCACAAATTTTTCTTCGAAATTAATTCTATAACTGGTGGTGGGGTCATACGCGAAGGCGACACCAAGCGCAAAGACATATTCTTCTGGCCACGCAATGTGAAATGGTGCGTGCTTACCTAAATGGCATCTTAGGCTTCCAAGCCACATCCCTTCCGTTTTTATAGTATTTAATTTCAGACCAGAACAGGTTCCAAAATCATTTAAGAGATTGAATAGGTGGTTGGCAGAGCACTCATCCTTTACAAATGCTGTTAAAGTCATCTGCATAGATACTTAGTTTTAATTCAGTCTCATTCATTGATTTTCAAACCACAGACGTTTTCATTTAGTCTGATTGCTTGGGCGAGCACCTCAATTGCCAAGACAAAAAGAAGCCCTGACAAGGGGCAACCTTGTCGAACACCTCTACAGAGCTGGAAAAAGTCTGATGCCTGTTTAATGGCTACTGTAATTGCATTGCTAATGAAAAAGTATACTTGGCAAACATTTGAATCCACAAAGCACAAAAATATTGTCTTGCTTTAAATGCCAAAGTACATAATATTCTTTTTATTGCAGAATCAAATCAAGGAACACTGCTCGCAATGACACAAAACTATTACACCGTACTAGTTGTGTTCGACTTGTCCACCATGAATTTTTCAAAAAGAACTGAGCAACAGTTGATTGATTTCTCCATATATTTGTACTGTTACTGATTGCTTTTTAAATGAACCGAAAGCATGGATTTTATTGCTTCTTTTCATTGTGTCTATTTTTATTGCGTCTATTTCTTGTTGTGGCATTTCCAATATTATTGAACATAGTCTTGGAACGACCCGTGCAGCAAAACCATGCACCTTACAGTGTACAATTACAGTACTTGTTGGTAAATGTTGATCAGGTGTAATGGGTTAAAAGAAACCTTGAAATCACTCAAAATAAAATATTTAGTGTTTATTAAAGTTCGAAAATTAAAGCTCTAAGCGGATATTCCACTCTGCACACACACCTTTTCAAAACATTTAAACAAAAAAAAAGCAGTAAGTGATTTTTCATCCAACTACAACAACTATGTGTTGCTGATTGCCTGTCAGAGGATTATGACTAAATTAATACAATTATTTTGTAGACCAACAGGAGAAAACTATACCCAAAATAATTACACCGAAATGTTCTCAAAAAGAGTCAAATATTTGTGCCGGCATTCATTGATCAGGCTACAATTGTAGCTAGAGGAACAAAGAATTAACACACAGCCAAAACAGTATCTTGCATATATGTTGACAGTTTCAATAGCTGTCTGCCATTTGTATCAAAATTTACACTGACTGAAATGAAACAAGGAAGCTACAACATGACACTGACTGGAGGAATGTTGTCATGACAATTAATTTAATTTAATTTAATTTAATTTAATATTATATTTTTCAAGGTCATATTTGACATTCCATAAAATTTCACCAAGTGTGAGTTTTGATAGATGGTTGAAAATTATCAAAACGATAAACATTAGGACAAGATTTTGATTTGGCTTCATGTTACAAACTTACTTATACTTTAAATAGCATTCAATTTGCACAAAAAATAATACCGTTACTGTAAACATAAACATCAGCTGCACTTTTAGAAAAGCAAAAAACTGAGTTTGAGAGCTCAAAACAGTAAGGAAGTTTTTTACTGTTTTTACATATTTTTAAATTACCGGTATCATTCACATTAATAGGCATGTCTTTGTCAAGTGATCATTCAAAAAGTTACATATTGTCCTGATTGTGATTCTATTATGATTATTACATAGTTTACTCTTATAGCATGATGTTGCCAGACCCATTTTACAAATGAAAGGTTTCGTATGTGATGAAAGCATACTCAGCATGGCAAAGGAGCAAACAAGAAAGTATACAGTATTTTCTTTATGTAAGTTCTTGGGAAAGCAGGAGCCCTGAGCAAGATCAAATCAACATTCATGTTGGAAAATAATGAAGATCTGTCCACCAAACTATGTTTTAGTTGACTAACATAGAAATTCGATTAGTTGGTTATTCCTGGTGTTTATAGTACTGCACTATGTTAAAAAACTAGGCTTGCTAATGTGGGCAAGAATGTAATGGTGAGGAGCTATAAATTCTACAAAAGTCTGCTGCTGTATCTTGTGTCTAAGACCCATTAATTATTTTATTCAATACTACCGAGAAAATTACTACCAGAATACTTTCTAGTGACTGTCTAGGAAATTAAATGATTGTATCGATGGTAAACCTCTGTATAATGTATTATTGCATACAGTCATGTACATGTAATTATGATTCCTACCTCCCCTTGTAAGTTTTTGATTCGCTGCTCCTTAGCAGAAAGGGAGGTCTGAAGAATGCCAATATGGTCTTGTTGGTTTGACTGATGGGCTTTGAGAGTTTCTAGTTTGGTCTCAGCTGCTGTTAACGCAGCATCTTTCTTACCAAGATCCACTTTCAGTGATTCAATCTATAAATTAACCAGATACCAAAAGCAATGAAAACAACAACAGTCTTTCCTAGTCATGTACATGTTCACTGTATACATGGTTTGAGTAAACTGATATTATTCCCTTATGTGAAGTTGGTCTGGTCTTTGTAGACCATTGGGAATGGACGCTCAGGCTCCTCAAAAATCAAATTATGTAATTTTTCAAAATGTCTTTCCAGCATTTTAGGTGTGTGTTCAGTCCGAGTCCGCAGTCCAAATTTATTTTAAGAGTTCAAAATGCCATTGTGATTTTAATGTAAATGCATACAATGTATATGTACATGTACACAGCACACTACTATTATAACATGCATGTCTTTCCTTGATTCAAAACTACATGTATGACTGCATGCATGGGTTGGTGTAGTCCTCAGATAATTAACTCTCCTTTTAAAACTTTCACTCTCAGAATTGACAACAGAAATGTAATACCAACTGACTTACATGTAGGTATGCAAAAACACTCATTTTTGTTGACAATGCAAATTCTGTACACAATGGTTTTCCTAAACATTTCCCCCAGAGGGGATCGAAAACTGCAACCATCTCATCAGTTATAATACCTTTTCAATGACATTATTGCCCTTTTTAGAATAAAAATATATATATTGCTCAATTTTTTATCGCTAGTGGCTGAATATAATTATAATTGTATTAAGGCTACTTTAAAGGTTCAAGTATAAGCCACACCTTTTTTCGCAAAATTGAAATAAAAATCAGGGGTGCAGTTTATCTACGGAATCATCTGAGTTTGGAGATTTCTAAGGCTTAATCTAATATTCAGATGTCACTGAATAAATAATAATAATATTATAACATGTTGTTGATCATTGCCTTTTTCATGAGTCGTGGCTCCTAAAGAAGCCATTTGTGTATCTTGAAGCATTCATTTGCGATTCTTGTCCTCCAATTAAGAGTTCTTTTCAAGTGATTAAGTTTCGCTTTACTTGAACAACGTACTGAACACCAACCTACAGTGTACAGAGAATCTTCATTCCTCCACAAAGCTGTTAGCTACATGACAACAGCTGCCGGTCACTTCGACGTGTAATTATCTTCCCGCCACAAGCAAGAAAATACCAAGATGTTCGCGAGAACTCACGAGGCACATGACCGACTGTTTCATTGTTTCCCAAAGCTTGCATGACTTCTAATTAAGCACTCGTGTGTATCATTTGAATCACCTTCAAAACACCATGTATGAGCCCACCATACATTGAGTTATAGGCCTAATACGTTACAATGTATTGCTCCTTACAACCAACGTGTCAGTGTTTTGAAACCGTACTTGTTTAAGTCCTAATGTTGTTTACTAATAGAACTTCAATGAAACTTCAAAGTTTGTAGTCTATTTTTTTTGTCAAAATTCGAGCTCCCAAACTGGGGGTGTGGCTTGTCTACGGGTGCAGCTTATACATGGACTTTTAAGGTACTATGCAAGAAAAAAGAGAAAAAAAAAACTTGAGGAACACCAATACCAAACAAATAAAAATTGACCATTAGAGTGATCTCTGAATACTGTAATTAACATTAAAGTACTTATTAATTACCTTGGACTTCATGAATTTTGAGTGACTTTCATAAACTTCTGCCTGCTTCTTGTCTTCTCTTCTCCTCTTTTCATCATCTGATGCAGCTTTCTTCAAGTTTACAATCTGAAGCATTTTTGTTTTGTTTGGACAGAAAATACATGAAGGCATTCAACAACAAAACCACATCCCCATTTTCTTTATATTTAATTTTTTTAATGCCAACTTGAGACCACAGATAGTTGAAGATGTACTTAATGTAAATTTTAGGCAAAACAAAATCATGCAGAGAAAGAAGATGAGATACTTACATGTACACTGTAAAGCAATCATCATTTCATTAAATATCTAGAGACATTTTACATGTAGGTTTAAAATAATGTTACTGCACAATTATTAAACCCAGATCATTAAAATACTTTACTTTTAATACCAGGGAGTACCTATATCTTTTGGAACTAAAGCTAAATGTAACGTAAAAAGGGGAAGACAAACCTGGGCTTCAAGCTGACCAATTTGGGCATTCATCTCAGCAATGTGGCTATCCTAATACCATGACAAGAAAAAAAAATCATATAACAAATTAACTTTACATGTACATGTATCCTTTAATAACTAACCATTTAATAGGGTCAATTCCTAGTTCCTTTTTATTTGACTCCATAAGCACATTAACACAGGAATACTGACAGCCGGCGATTTGTAAGAGGGCACCCGCTCGAGCTCCGGCAGGAGCCGGGTCTTACTGAAAGCACTGGTACAATAGAATTGGTATAAATACCAATGAACTTATTGTTAGACATGCAAGATGATTCTGAGCAACAAAAGGCCTTCGTCCAGGGCAGTGTCCAAGATTTACTGTAACTAAAAATGTACTGTATGCTTCTCAATCAACCATATTTTAATTCATGCATCCCTTTCGCTTTGTTGTGTTTCTTTCATGCTGTTCTACTTTTGAGAGTCATGAATTTACACCACTTTGCATGTTTCATTCCCGCACACTAACAAAAAAGTCAAAGACATGTTGGAAAAAGGACTTGAGAAGAATATGCATGTTTGCCCATCATGTTTGCATGCAACCTCACACTTACCGGTATGTATAGTCTCAATACTTGACTATTTAGTAATACCTACATGTAGAAATCATTGCTCTACTGATTGCTGTCTGTTTGCATTTTATTTCCTTGAAATAAGCCACGATATTTGTGTACACTAAGAAAGCAGTGGAATGTACATGTATTACCTATATGCACCGCTCTCAATCATGACTCTGACTGTTTCTTTATA
>NC_090891.1:10123160-10133160 GCF_036669925.1 Montipora capricornis | reverse complement strand
CTACATGTACCTCTTGTAAGGATGCTATTGCTCTGTCCCGTTCGTCAATTCCTTCTCGTAATTTGGCTAGCTGATTAAGTGCATCTGTGAGTTTCTTTCTATCCATGCTATGGTGATCCTTGTTCATTTCAAGTTGCTTAGATTCCACTCCTTTATTACTTTTAATCATTCCCATAAGCTGAGCAATTGTTTCATCTTTTGCTTGCATAGCCTGTTGCTGCGCCTCCAGCCTAGCACTCAATTCCTCCAACGATCTTTGGAGTATAAAGGTTTCATTGTCCTGTCTGTCTTTTTCAACCCGTAAAATTTCAATTTCTTGTTGGAGTTCATCCTGAGATTGCACAGAAAGTGATGCAGGGGATGATCGTTCAGTTTGTTCCCTCTCTTTTTGCAACCGTTTTTGAAGATCTTGAATTGTAGCTGTTCTTTTCTGAAAGGAAAGAAATAAATAAATATTGTTTATAATACTTGTAACTTTAGGTCTGTGTGCATAATGGTCCTCACCATCATCACTATCAATTAATTTGAAAGTCGTTTCCTCAAATTATCCCACTGGACTTACAGGTATTTTTCAGTATTACTGCATGGAATCATGGCCAGGTTTTTAGTATTAAAAACCCCCTATTTTCTGCAATTGTCTAGAGCTCACACTGTCAGACTGGTAAAAAGATACATGACTTTGTAATTCATCATCATCATCATCATCATCAATTTTGATCCGGGTTTATCCCCATAGATGGGGGTGGCCGGATTTACCCCACTTTGGAAGTAATCTCCCACCCTCCATCTTGCTCGATTCATGGCATCCTTTTTCTACAATCCAACACTCTTGCTCTCCTTTTCCACTTGCATCTTCCATGTCTTCTTTGGTCGTCCTCACTTCCTCTTGCCCTTCACTTCAAACTCCAACACTTTTCTCAGAAAATGCCCATCATCCCTCCTCAACACATGCCCGTACCATCTCACTCCATTCGCCTTTGCCATCTGAAACACTGTTTCCTTCAATCCTAACATCTCCATTTATAGGTCCTCTGTCCTCTTCTTCTCCATCAGTTTTGCACCACACATTGCTGTCACCATTGCTCTCTTGGTCCTTCTCAAAATTGCCATCTCATTTTCCCTCAGACACCATGTCTCGCTCCCATATGACATTGCCAATCTTACATAACTCTTATAAAACATTCATTTTATGTATTATTGAATGATTATAAAAAATCAAGTTCATTCCTATTTTCCATCCCGTTGCCTTTTATTTGACAGAAGCACATTCCTTATGCCCACTAAGCATACAGCTAATGTAATTTTAAATAAATACAATCTTTCCAAAAAATTAATTTTGATACTTGGCATTTTGCCACCATCTTTATATTTTTAATCCTTTTGTTTACCCTGAAAATTATCCTTTAGCAATTAATGGACATAAAAATGATAGAAAAGTTCTTTCTTGGTGAAAGAATGTCCAATTCAATCCATCAGATTAATTTGTGGGAAAGGTCAAAAGTCTTTGATGTTCGGCAGCAAATATTATGACAATCTCGTGACAAACGTTCAGGTGTTGGATTCCAGTTTCTCTTAAAAATAATTATTGATACACACCATCTTTAAGTTGTACATGTACTTGGGTATTCCTCATCACATTAGACACGCAAGACCGCAATAAAATGGTTAACAAATTAATAGTTTGCTGCCTTATGAATGCCTCCAAAAGTCAAAGAATTATCAGTGGTCACGACAATGACTTCAATCAATAAGATTTTTCAAGTGCACACTAAATCACCAATTCCAACTCATTTATTAACTGAACTCTTGATCCGCGGGTAACTTTTGACAATTATTCTTTTGTAGAATAGGTTAATCAAGGACTTTTAGCGACAGATAAAAAACATTCATTATAAGACCATTTTGATCACAGCCATCTTCTGAAGACATTAAAATAAGCTTAATGACCCCATCATGAAAATAACAAAACAAGACACGCTTGATGGCAACAGCTGTCGACGGAAGACTGTAACAATAACTTTGCACACGGTGTTAGGAAGACTTTCGGTAAATCCTAAATTTATAGGCAAAGAAATAATCTTAAATCAGAAAGTATCTTTTCTGTAGTCATCACCTCATGTTTCACGTTTTGTACAATGTCGCTTGCTAATTTGGAATTTGAGGACCACAAAATGAATTGGTTTTGATGCAATATCAGGAAGAGCACACTTCAATAATCCAAAGATGCAAGAATGTAATTCACTCAAAAATTTGGCAAATTAAAGAGCTGCTTTTATTTTCACGGTTTCCGCACCCTCTAAGACAGAAAAAGGTAAATGCAATTCTT
The DNA here is from genome assembly GCF_036669925.1 of Montipora capricornis. NCBI lineage: Eukaryota > Metazoa > Cnidaria > Anthozoa > Scleractinia > Acroporidae > Montipora > Montipora capricornis. Next base: position 10,130,834 of record NC_090891.1, on the reverse strand, counting down.
TTTCACTTCCATGGTATAAATCAATCCATACGCTTTCTATTACAACAAAAGCTAGACTCTTACCTGCGCCTCTTCGGAAACAACATTAAATTGTTCTCTTAACCTCACATATTTTTCCTCTTCGGCTTTTCTTGCGGCTCTCTCTTTCTTCAGTTCTGGACTCCAAAACATCTTTATGCTTCTCATGCTAGAGTTTAGTTTCGTTTCCTTAGCTTCAACCTCTTTCCTAAGCCGTGCGTTTTCCTGTTGTAGTTCAGCCATTGTCATCATCCTGTCGCTTCCGTTTACTCGACGGGGACTTGCAGTCGGTGAGGACGGTGAACCGATGGAAGAATCACTTGTTGCCGGGCTTAACTTTGGAGAATGCTCCATTTCGGCGTTTAACGAATACATCTTGGGTCACTAACTTGATAGGCTTAGTTACCATAAATCACCGCCCAACCTGAAATCTCGCCACACCAATCGACAAGTTTCGCCGATAAAATCAGCTGCAAACATGGAGAACTTCATGCAAATTATGTCAACGGATCGAAAAAAATAAGAAGGATTGTTTAGTGTGTATTCTCCACCGTATTATTTAACTCGAGTTCTACGAAGAGGTATAACTAGAAATCTCACAATGTGATTGCTTCCAATTCAATATCAACAACAATAATTTCGACGGTTCAATTCATTGCCCTCCGCGCGGAACCAGACGTCCTCGAAGACCAGAAACAGGTCATCCTGGAAAAGTATGTTTACCGTCAACATATGCGACGAATAAAGATGACTTGTCACCAGTGCAAAATAAAAGGAAGAAGGAAGAAAATGAAAAGTGGTTCGTACCGTACCAAAGTCAGTACAAATGGGCCTAGACATGGGCCCACGGATGAGTTGACTTTCAGCGGATGTTAATGTCCATATTTGGATCATATTCGTGCAGAAAGTCACGCCAAACAAAATAACGCAACGCCTTGTATCCGGGAGATACGAGGAATGATACGAGGTAGAATTGTACAAAATTTGATACAGGTATGTGAAATGAAATAAAAGCAAGACCCATCTCGCATCTTGCCTTGTTCACCAATAAACGATCTTACAAATACCCGTATAAAGATTGCAAGGAAAACCACAGGACACCCAAGTTGTGTCAAAAAACTCTCTAAAACTTGTTGCGATCTAAATTATTATTGCAGGGTTTGCAGAAGAAAAACACCTTTAATTATCTTATTCCCGTTTGACCATTTCTCTATAGAATGGAGCACAAAACTTACCGATTTGAGGGTCATTCTGTTCTGTGCGTTAAAGTGTGTTGATTGAGGTGGACAGGCTTACACAGCTCCCTTGTACGTGGTCTCGTTTCCGTTTTCTCTCTTCATTACATATTTGAATGGACGCCTCTTTTAAGCGGTTCCTGTAAGATTATTTAGCAATGGTTTTTGTTCTATGAGACTTTATATTTGGATCTCTATATGGATCTGCTGCGAGATATTTTTTCTTCCAAGAAAATAGTTTGTCTTGGTAATAATATTTTTATCTTCTTGATGTTGATTTTCTCAGCAGTAATGTGAATGTGACCCGGTATGGCCTCACGCCTTTGCGTCAATTTAATTCTAGTCTCGACCGATATTTTTATCGGAGGCAGAAGAGAGTGAACGATTTTCTGCTTTGAAAGGTCCGACCCGGGCACAGGGTTATCTGGTTTTTGAACGACAGTTACAATGTGTGCTGCCATCAGTGTATCAATGAGAATTGGCTCAAGTTTTTAAAGGCCTTGCTTGCCTTTTTTCTGCTAAGAAACGCAGGAGGCGTTTTTTTCTGGTTTTGCTTTAAATCGTTTCACTCGTTCTTCTCACTTCTTCAGCGTGTTTTGCTTTATGGCCATGGTCAGTCTCATCTTCCATGAACTTCTGGAGTTCGTTCTCGTCAATGCTCTTTGGATATTTGATGTTGATGTTTTCCCTGGAGGTTCTCCGACATATCATTGGGTCAGGCAAGACCGCGGTTTCGATGCTATCATGTCGATCGCATCAGTTGCCAATAGTTAGTTACGAGGTGTAGAGCTCCGTCTGCAAAAAAACACGGGTGTTTGTCTCTATTTGTACTCTCTGAAAAGATGGAAATTGCCAAGTTCTGATTGGCTATTACAATTATAGCCAATAGAGTTAATGTGTTTCCCACCCGTATGAGCGTAACTGGATGCTCTGTTTATTTAAAATCAAAGGCTTAAAACCAATATTTTTTTTTGTCTGCTGTTTTCAAGGAGCAAAGTGCCATGTTTACTTAAGCTCAGACTAAGGTGTCTTTTAATTAACGACTCTCCTTTGCGATATGATCGTACCAGTAGCTCCTTTAATGAAATATTTCTTTAAGGTGCGTTTGGTTTTGAATAAGGTGCCATTTCCCCACAAATATGTCAGTCTTGACGTTAGGTAAAACCGGATGGTATTGTGTGAACAAAAGGCAATACTTTCTTTTGAGTTCCGTTGTCTTTGTTTTCAAGTCTATCCATGACGAGTTATCTTCGGATAGGTATTTCCCTAAAAGTTCATTTGGGTATCCTCTATTCTTTAGGCATGTTGTGAAACTCTGCATGTTTTTATTTAATGTCGAGTGTGACGAATTTGTTCTTAGGAGGCATAGCGCTTCTCTTTTCATGAATCCTTTCTTAACTGGTGGGTGACACGAATATTGAAAGGTCTCTGTTTGATTGTTATGCGTTTGTACCCGGGGTGGGGGGGAAGTACTTGAGTCAGTTTTCGCTGAGCATGTGCCGCTGGCCTCTCAGAACCCCCATCCCTTTATGGTCTATTTTATGTCCAATTATAGACCCCATAATCATTCTGTTGATTCTCTCACCTTTGTACACTTTTGTGTCCAATAATGTAATTTCCGAGTCTGATATTTCTGCCTTTAATAAGCTTCTTCTGCTTCACCATCTCGAATTTTTTCATAGACATTACCAATAATCTACGATGGCCCAGGAATTTTAATTTTGTGAGTCGTCACCAGTTCTCTCACAGGTCACAGGTCATTGTTTTACCAATACAGAAAGTATCCAAAACATTCATAAAAGCTAACCTTCAGCCTAAAAGCTTTTGTTTAGACCTAATTAATTATTTATATTGCAGTGATTATGCTACTTTTTATTCAGTTAAACCATAGTTAATAGAGGGCAATGGTTGAGAAGCTCGGCAAACATCAAAGGAGCAGAAAAAGATGCCAAGATTTAGGTTGGAAAGTCCACGACCGTGCACAATCTTTTGTTTTGCGCTCATAGACTATGCATGAATTACGTAACCAACGCTTTTCTATTGGTTAGTTCCTCAGTACGGAGTAAACAACTGTTGTGTTTTGTGCACGGTCAAGGCCAAAAAAGAGAACAAAAACCTACAACAAAGAAATTTGTCGGATTTCATAACCATTCCCCTCTATTAACTATGGTTAAACCTTCAACAGTTCGTTCTCTTTCGAATGATCTACGAAAGATGGGCAAACGAATGTCGTACAGTTTTAACAGCGGCTGGTGTGATGCCTCATCGGCTTTACCAACTCAATAAAAGTGCAGGTGAAGGTGAAGAAATTGGCGTATATCGGCTTACAGATTTCAAAATTCTCAGCCCACAGGCTAATCAACACTTTTCTCTTGTTAGTTCGCCCACTTTTCGTAATATCGTTTGCCAGTTTCTTCAAGATCAGGAGCAAGGGTGGCACGCGGCCTTAATTGGTGCTAGAGGTCCCGTAAGTAGCGTAAATAGCTATAAACACCCTTAAAACGGAGCACTGATGGAAAGAAGGGGGTAAAATGAGCGCACCTTCGGCTTCCTGGGAGAATAGACGGTAAAGACCGTTAAATAAGGTGTACCTTTATGGGCCGATCAACTCGAAACTTCAACAACCCCCCCCCCCCCCCTTCCCCCTCCCGGGCATTTGAACTTTTGAAGATTGATGATCGTTCAAATTCCCGCACCCTCGGGCCAAAATGGTGTTCAAATGCCCTACCCTATCGTCGGATTTGTAGGATTTGTCTGTTATACCCCACTAAAGAACAATCGTCGTCGGCTCCTCCTGTCTTTAATAAAGCCCTCTTGAAGACCTTTTTTGTAAACCAGTCGCTCGCAAAAGCTACATCTCTGCCTTTAAACACTTCCATCTCGTCCAAACACGTGTTTTATAGCTGTTAGCGACTTCGGCGTCCGAAAAAAAATCATTTAAAACCTGACATCTCCAGTTCAATTTTCCCCACCCCACGCAGGCAAAGGTCAAATGCCCCACATCCCGGGCACAGAAGATAGTCAAATGCTCGGGTTTTGCCCGGGGAGGAGGGGGGGATGTTGAAGTTTCGATTTGATTGGCGCATTACCTTAACCTATCCGCAGGAGAAGATGATGAATTCGAAAACAAAGAGCTTGCCTGCGAAATTGAAGAGTGTCATTGGAAGTCTACGTTTTAAGTTAAAAACTTCTGGGGTTGTGTGAATGGTCGTGGGTCGTGAGTTGGCTTGGTTGCATATTGTTTCCATGGATAGTATCCGTAAAAAACTTGAAACTGGGAAGGATGATAAAAACGACGTCCACGGAAGCTCGAATATTTCAGAATTCCCGCGTTTCGTTCACACATATCGTGTTCCAAATTGATTACATTTCAGTGACAAGCCAGTTACCGCCATGATTCCTTCTGTTTTCCGAAATCTGCCTGCCCCACCCAAGCACTACGGCACATTTGATGTTTTTGCCGATTTTTCAATTTTTTTCCAAATGAAAAACTTGGGTCGCACTACGCAATGTCAACTGATGAGAGATTTTTACCGCCAAGGTAAACAAATTTTCCGAAAAGTTTTCGAAGTGCGATGTTGTACCCAATTCATTTGTATAAATATATCGAGATATTTATCTTTGGGCAAGCCTAAATTTTAATAATTTTATTTATGTACGTTGTTGTTCCCAGATATTTTTATACTGAATTAGTGTGCTTACCATACGACCAGTCCAGCCTGTTCATAACTATAAATAAGTCCGTTTTCACGAGCTCTTTCTTGCTCTTTTCACCCCTTTTTTCACCATTATTCAGCCTGTTTCCTGGTGCTTGTGCTTGCTCTTTCCTCCGCTGCTCGTCACTATAATTTCGGGCCCTCTGTTCCTCTCTGTCGTTTGTCACTGATATGTCGCCTGCTCTCAGTCGCTCTCTTTCACGTTGATCATCGTTTTAATAGTTGTCTCCCGCCTCCTGTCCCTTTCTCTTCGTTTTCCTCGTTGTACTACAAATCCAAAAAATACTTATCTCGTTTTTTTCGGTTGGTTTTTAAAGTTTAGCTCGTTTCACTAAAACGCAGTGTCAAATGCACTACCTTGGCCATGCAACTTCCCGCCAAGAAACGCGAGTTCCTGTAGTGCGACATTAACTTACATGAAAAGTTAAACGTACGGACGGACGGTCGTCAAATGACGTAACCAAACCAAAAATTTGTCAGGTACTAGAATGGATACTCCAAAATACACCTTATTTTGGAGTATCCATTCTAATCATAATATTATCCAAAACCAATAAAACCGAGGCTGATTAAACGGTGAAGAAATATATTATTTTTAGGCCTCGGAAAGTATTAGACGTATGAGGTCACAGAATGCTTTAGTTCTGATAGTAGAGTCGGTACAGGTATCGAGAAAATGTCGACAGGCATGTCAATTTTGTATCACATCTTCTAACTCACGGCTTCGCCTCGATTTTTGTAAATATGATACAACACTGCCCCGACGATGGAAACGCCGTTATGATTACCAAAAACAAAAACAAGGGGACACACCGTAACACCACCCGGATTAACCACCCGGAGTGGCCCATACATCACGCATGCGCATAAACAACCATTTCACCCGGTGAACAATCTCGACCCCCAGAGTGTCTTCCAAATTGCTTGCGTGAGAACAATCAAAAGCGTCTCTAATTGGTGCATTCATGTTAGCATGAGGAGCGAGCAGGCGCCGTAAGGTTCAAAGAGCCAATTTTTGGCAATGAAAACCTTGCGGCGCATGTTATCCTTGGGGTCGATCCGAGGCTCTGGTGACGAGAATGACCCGGTCAATTACCAGCCATGGACGGCTGTTTCGGCCTTGTTTGGCCTCATCAGCATGGCATAGTCAACTAACCAAGCAAGTGACCCCTTTAAGTGGCTGCTCCACATACAACGACTGTGGTGAGCTGGGTTGGGAACAGCCAAACTCTTCTCCCACAGTAAGCGTGTGGGAATGGCCGTTTTCACACTAGAGACGGATAATCCGGCTGCTACATTTTCCGTCTTGGTATGAATTTCGAGACAGATAACCTGTTTGAATTTCTCCCGTCTCGAATTCACATTAGACGGATAGAACGCGGGTTTTTTCTAGAGAAAAAGAAAATTTGAAGACACTTTAACGGTCTATCGGAAGCTTTGCGAATTACAGCTCTGGAACACTTCATGGCAATTAAAAAAAATAAAAAATAAAAAACGGTAGAAAAAGGAAGACTTCATTCTCCTTCCACGTGTTTTTTCTATGTTTCTTTCCTGCTTTCCTTTTCGTAATTATAACTTAAGGACGCCATGTTTTCCTTCCCAGAACTGAGTGCGCTCTTTCTACTTCCAGGCTTTTCAGGGAAAAATAAGATGACTTTATCCGTCCTGATGTGAATTCAAGACGAATCATCCGTGGATTTTCCGTCATCAAAATCCGTCTACATAGACGGATAATCGGACGGATAAAAATAGATGGATTATCCATCTAAAATGAAGACCGTTCTGTTTTCACACTAAGACGGATTATCCATGCTGGACGGATTACCTGCTCAGACGGATTATCCGTCTATAGTGTGGATCACCAAGAGTCTGGTGTGTCACATTTTATTATCATTACCACTGTTACCTGAATTAGATAACATCGTCGTATTTTCATTAAGAAATTAAGAAATACACTCGTCTCCAGGCACATTATTGAACACTTGTGCCTTCACCTCATTAAGATCAATCCAATCCACCACCAGCCCCTACACCCCTTTGTCACTTTCAGGTAAAATCGGCTTACGGCTCAAATTTGCGCCTTCATTCATTATGTGGTTTGTTACAAATAGCATTCCAAATTACACAAACAACGAACCAAAAAAGAGCAACAGCAATCTCCAAATTATAATTATCAATTGGAAGTACAATTACAAATATTTCTACGAGTACACTCTGTCTTAACGCTTATTCCAGTTCCTTAAGACGGCAAAATATTAACAATATATATTTACAGAAAGTCTACAACCCTAAGCCAGGGTAGTAAAAAGAACGAGAGCAGTAATAGCCGCAGTAGAGGATAGAAAATGATTGCCTGCGACCCAGAGAAAAAGTTTCTCTTTTTTGAAAAATCTGTTACCTCAAAATTGACTTTATTCAAATGTCCCTTTTTGAAGAGATACTAAGGCCATTTGGAACCCACCAAAAATGGTGGTTCGATTTTGCGTCTTCACGAGTTTTCTTTTTAAAAGTGCGTGGGTTTGTTTGAATCAAAGCACACCCTTAACACACGCCCCTGAATCGTACAAGGGCATACTTGTTTTGCTATTTGTACAACCTAGTAATGCGTAAGCCAAAGTGCTAAAAGGTTCGCGTCAATGTAAGCTCGCATGACTTCTTTTAGGAAAGAATTTAAGAAAGATTAATTTTTTTTTAAAAGGAGGTTT
>NC_090891.1:10100660-10118160 GCF_036669925.1 Montipora capricornis | reverse complement strand
AACATACAAACCAATCGAATTACTGGACGTACGGGGAGTTTCCGCCCTTCTATACGCCATTTTTGGCAGAAAAGATATACCCCTTCCATTGGAAAATAGTACCCCTTTCACAAACCTACTTGGGAAAACTGCATCCCCTTTCTAGCCCTCAGTCATAAGGAATGTGTGTTCGAAATATTTTAATGAAAGGCCCTTTTAAACACCTAAATGACAGATTTTCCTACCTTTTATATACTTCGACTCGTGAAATCCCTACCCTTTCACATACCACATTTCCGAGGCTTTCCACAATAACGCGTAAGGACAAATTTCCACTGAAAACCTGTTTGAACCTGATGAGCTATTTGAAGCCTACAGGTCGTTCTGGCTTGTAGTCCATTATGGTCGCACACATGAAATCTCCAGGCCACAAATGTACTAAAACACACCTACACCTACCAACAAAATTTCCCTCTATAGTCCACAGCCTTACGGTGCAGTCCATAGATGCTGTTAGCAAAATTTCACAATTCATGTATTCCAGTGGTTCAATGCTGAAACAGAAATCACCAATTCATGTTAATACAAGTTGTAAACGGAAAACCGGATTTATTCCACAAATTATAACTGTAGTTGGAATTTAACAGTCCTTTCCCATTGCTTGGACAAATAATGTTCTTTTAACCAGTTTCAGCTTTTAACTTGATGACTAGTAAGGTTCCTTTTGAGCTTACATTTGTCAGACCAAAAGATATATCCATGCATTCTCCCATTTCGAAGCCAGGATCTCTAACTTTTCGTCCCTTGTGAGATCTTTTCACCCCCATTAAAAGGGGAAAATACAGTACCCCGAGACACGAGTCTTGCAGGGGTTTGATTTGGTCTGACTGAAAATAGACAGTTAAAAAAAAACGACGGCTAAGGTAGAGAAAACCGGCATCGCTTCAATCTTGTTCACGTGCATGATGTAATATCGAAGAAGTATCCCATAAGAGGATTATTACGAACAGTTTTGAAGTAAAGCTAGAGAGTGAAAGATTCCCCGTGTCACGCTCACCATGCAGTCAAACCCTCAGAATCTGGTTACTTCAAATAGTTGTTTTCCTGTGAACAGCGTAGATACGTAAACTGCAAGCATAGTGCACGTGCAGCACGACCATATTTCCTCTTTTAACCAATGAATTTGGGCCGCTTTACAAGGTACGATCGCAATTTGCGACAAGCTTGCGACAGGCCCACGACGTGTAAATGAAAAATGTAAATAAAATAAAAAAACGTAAATGGTTTGTTTATAGTGGAAGTGCACTTAGCTATCAAGCTATTTTACAGGCAGCCCACTTTTAATAATCTGAAAGAAACAATTCAAACTTAACAGAAACATGATTGAGAACCCCAACTGGCAGGAGGCAACCAGTTGGCTATTTACAAAGCGTGGTAGATTTGAATCCGGGACAAAAGGAAACGAATCTAAACCAGAGGTTGGAACGGGATATGAACCCGGGTCAAACGCATGCAAATCCAACGCCATAACCACTGGACCACGCCGCCTCCCTGACACGACTTGCGATTGTCGTGTACGTCAGAAAAAAATGTCGTAACATTTTAAAACATGTTTTAAAACATGTCTTATAAAGTAGAGACAATAATAAGTCATGTTGTAGGCCTGTCGCAAGATTGTAGCACGCGAGAAAAATCGTACCGTGTAAATCGGCCCTTACAGCTTTGTGGCGTTATCGTAGCCGTTACCTTCGTCGCTTCTTAGGACGCGTTCCATTTGACAGAATGGACCAGCCAGCGGACCAGGCATTTGGAAGGACGAACTCTACAATGCCTTCAAATTAACACACCTCGAGGAGTCGAGGATGACATATACTCCTGCAGAAGTGTTCCTTCAAATTGTTGCATTTTCTTTGCAAACCGTTGACGGGTCTGGCCGGCCAGTTCTGACAAAAGGAAAGCGCCCTTAAAGGGCCACCGACAACCAGTGTCCTTTGCGCGCCTTTGTTGTTGTTATTATCCGGGCAATCGAATCGGCCGGTTCGCTTCAGAAACACGTGTGAGAGAGAAACGAGACGATGGAAGAAAGTCTGAGAGATGTCACGGCGAATAGTGCCGATACCGATTGTGAAGAACGAAAATAACATGGCAATTTTCCTTCCTCGGCGGATGACCTTTCTTCACAGTTTTCATTTCGCTTTTAACACGAACACAACACCCAAATAACGCCAAAAATACAATATTTAAACATTAAGGAAAATATTAACAAAGTTTGAAGCTACTGGGCATCCAAAACACGACGATGCGAGGCGATGGAATTTGATTTTTCAAGAAATACTAGTTTCTGTATTACAGAAAATGGCGCCGATAGCTTGCACCCCCGCAAAGACTTGTGGTTGTCGGTGGCCCTTTAAAATCCCTGACGTGAGACGCAAAACACGTGCCTTGATCGATTAGCAAAAGAACGATTACTTTTAACTCTTACCTTGTGATACTTTGTACATGTGCACGCCAAAAGAACAAACCTATTAAAATCAAAGGTACATCAGTTAAGAGAAATACGAATATTTTACGACCAAATGGGATTTGAATCCCAATCCCACGAGATCTGGCTGGATGCTCGAATCACTAAGCCATTAAATGACATATACCTCTTGTTAGTTCGAGGTTTCGCGCTTGGGCCATAAATCAACGGGATAAAAGAACGAGGATCCGTAATCTTACTGTACGGACCGAGAAAACGAGGTTAGTGATAATCAGCCGCGCGGGAAAGGAAACTATAGTTGAGATCGAGCGGAAGGTTCGACTGCCACAGACATTGCCGTGTCAAAATCCGAAAAACGAGATTTTGGTTGTTTGAAATAGTTGCTTGAAAGATTCAAACAGTTTTACAAGTTTATGTCAGTAACAAAATCGACATGAAAAACTTGTCAGAGAACGTTTTATCGAAATTTCAAATTTAGCGGGCAGTACGGTAAAATACCGCCAACTAATTTAGCCAATCACAGCACGCGTACTATCTGGGAGCTATCTGCATCTCGCTTTATTGATTGCTGACGCGTTCCGTGACCATATTAGGTACAGCAGGTGTATGAACTGATAGCCTGTGTCCGGCGAGCCAATGGAAATGCTAGGAATCTGATATCCATAGTTCAATTTTTAATAATAGATAATATTATCTGTGGACTTTCGACAAGAAACACATCACGCAGTTCAAATCCCACGTAGGACTCAGATTTTTGCTGAGCTCGATGATATAAGCGAGGCCTATTAGACTTCGATTACTAGTTCAGAAATTCCGGCTATTTCTGACTTGTGGGAGGCCTAGCGGAGCTCGTTCATTAAAGCAGGTAAAGATGAGTCAAGCATGTATATTCTGTGAGTGACGATTGCCTGTAAACATCGTTGCACTAGGAAAATCCTAGCTTGGTTCGCATGCAGAAATTTCGGTTAAGGTTATGGTTCGTAATTGGTAGAACGAACTAGCTCAACGCTCAGATGCCACCTTGTTTGTTTTCTTGTCCCTAGTAATAGAATGGTGAAAGTAGTTCATATATAGCGCTAAGATCTTGGAAGAGCCTAGTGTCTGAGCCAAGTGCAACGGTTTTGTAACTGAACACAGAAAAAACTGCTACTACGATGATCCACCTTCCAGGACCCTCCAAGTGCCAGCATCAACCAATCAACCAACCAACTAAGATGGCAAAGTTTCTAGCATGCCATTGCTTAAACAACCCCTATAAATTATGAGGGAAACCAGCCGATCCAACAACAACAAAATTCTTGACCACATTTCTGAGCGATAAATCCAGTTTTAACCGTTACTCACGTTCAGGTGATTTTGAAGTTTCCCCTGTTAAGCAGTAATCTTCCACATCCCACACTGAAATAAAGCCTGTTTTGAATAAACGAAAAATTATTGTCAGGGACAGCGCTATCCACTTTATAACTCAGTTGGGTTTGCCATTGGTTATCCGCTTGATAGTGATCTTTTTTATTATTCTTTTATTTCTCAGTTCTCTCCATTACATATAGTACTAGTTACAATACATGGCAGAACAATACTGATCTGTAGAAAATAAGTGCAGCAAAGAAAACAACTTGTAATGGAGAAGGGCAAAATATAGAAAACGAATTGTATGCCTTGATAGTGATTTATCCGGTGGATAACGTTATCCACCTTTTAAACAACCGAGCTCAGGTGATCGAGGAACAATGGGTCTTCAGTCAGTTTGGACAGCGATTTAATAAACAACCTTACAGCGGTTATCAGTCACAAGCGTCCCTCAACGACTTCTTTCATTTGTAGAAACTAATTTTGGGCGGACGTCAATCACATGATTCCATGACAATAGCCCTGGTCACTTGGCGGTAGGTGAATTCGACATGGAAACATCTGATTGATGTCCACCCCAGATTACGTTTCGAAAAATGAAAAAAAAAAAGTCGTTGAGGGACGCGGCGACTAGTACGTAAACACTGCAATGTCTGCAAATACTGAACTACTGATATTTGCTAATTGTCAAGACCGAACTGCGTGCGTTACCATTAGATTTTCGTCCTTTAACCCAATTACAGTTACAATTCCATAAAGAACGAACCTGCTGAGTCGGCGGTAATAAGCCTGGTATCCTTAGCAACTGATGACATGGTGGTAATACCTTTATTGGACTAAAATGAAAAAAAAAAAACGCGTTCATATTTTACATTTTCAATGAATCGCGGCCTTATATACTAAATATAATGATGATAATGATCATGACATAGTAATGACAATAATACTAATAGCCTTGTTTATCACAAAAAAACATGAAAAAAGATCGAAGCTTACCGGACAAAAGATAGCATAAAGAGATCCACCAGTGTAGATATTCCAGAAGTGAATTAACCCTAAAAGAAACGAAGAAGCATGCATAAAGTTGCCAATGACATCCCGAACAGCTAAGCTAGTTTGATATCTGTGGCACTGCAACAGCCGGTACAGCAGTTTTATGGTGGGGTTCATTTTCCAAAACGGCCCGAAATTGGGTGTCACGATGCTCTGCGCTAAGAACCATCTATATCATTCGGCGAACAGATTATAAAGTTTATGTCAGAAAATAAACATCAAAAAGGAATTCATCACTATCGACCACCAGCAAGCATTGCTGAAGAAAGTACGAACAACCTCGTTTCCAACCCATTTCGTCGCCAATAGGTGTTTTCACATTACCTCATCGCCGCCATGTTGGTGGACTAAAACAAAAGATCTCTATAGAGCGTTTTCACATGACGTTACGGCGGCATGTTGGTGTTTTAAACAAAGAAATGGAGGCCATGATGGTGTACCAAACAAATCATCCGGGAATTGAACTCTATTAGTATGCAAATACTTTCTTTTGTTTGAGTAATCCATTGTGGCTGCTGATCACGTGAGCGAAAACGCTCCATTAACGAACTCCTAATCTTTTCGTCCACTAGCAATCATACATCTGTGTCTCTAGAGATTGGTTGCAAACCATCCATCGGCGAAGAAACAACGAGGTTTAGAATAGTGCTGGTATCTTGTCTGTGTTTTCACGTTTTTCCAAACAAACAAGTAAGCAGTGTTCTCACCAGGCCGCGCTCTTGGGGGATTCCCCCAAGAAAAATAGAAATAGCGCCTTAAAAATTCATGACATGCGCCCACTTGGGCGCACAAGGATGCTACGAGCAAAACAGACTTTTGCTTATAAGTTAGCGGTGTCTTAATGGTCAAGCGAATACTCCAGCTTTTTTGCTTCTTCAACTGAATGAAAACAGTTTATCAAAGAATTCAAAGCCTTCAATTTTATTGACTTTTTCCCTTGTCAGTCACACCAGCGTAGCACAGCTTCGACATCTTGACCGCCATATTGGATCAGATAGGTACTTTGTGTAAAAGATAATTTAGAGTGCGGGCTCATGTTATTCATCGTGGCACAGAGAAAAGAGGAAAGATCTCATGGATATACCCAACACGAGTCCCCCAGGTTAAACTCCCATTTTACTGATTAACTCCAAGTGCCCATTTCAGTGATTAGGTGTAAACTTTCGTTTATCTTATTGCTATAGCAATATTTAGTTCTAGAAACTGATTTAGAGCTATGGGGTTAATGTGTATCTCCATGAGATCCTTGCCGAGAAAAGTGTAGAAGATCATCGAACCGCTGGTGAAGAGGACGATGAAAAGGACAACGTTGCAAGCAAAGATAAAAAAAGCTGTTCAATGGAAAAGGACCGTGTTTTTTAGAGTGAATGGCAGCCGCAATCGAAATACACATGGCTTGCCTATGACACCAACAAAAAGATCATGACCTGTAAGGGCCGATTTACACGGTACGATTTTTGTCGCGTGCGACAACGGCTTACGACAGGCCCATTTAAACGCTGCGATAATCGTAAGTCATGTCGTAGGCCCGTCGTAAGCCTCTCGCATGTGACAAAAATCGGCCCTAAGATCTGTCCAGAGGCAAACAGATCAACTGCATTTACAATATTGTCGAAGGGCCACCATTGTAAGAGTTTCAATTTAACATGCCTTGATGCAATGGACATAGAAATTGCGACAGCTTACGACAGGCCTACGACATGACTTACGATTGTCGCAGCGTTTTAAAACATGTTTTAAATTGCTCCGACATTTTTTCTGACGTACACGACAATCGTAAGACAAAATCCTGGTGAGAACACTGAGTATAGTAATAACCAAATGAGATTGAATGATTTTGAAACCGCTCTTCCGTTATTAAGTTGACTTTGTAGTGGTCTTGAGAATTACACAATTAACGTTTCAAAATGCACGTAACAATAACAATGTACGTAAATGGGAGTTGAAGGAAAAGACGCATATAATACCAGTAAAAGTACCTTGCGGTCCGCTGGACACTAGAGTTGCAGCATCTTTCTTCATTGCCCTTGCTTTCAGGAACAGAATTTTATTAATGGCATTGCCACCATCCACTATCAAAGAAAGGAAACCAAACTTTCAGTTCAACATAGATATGATTTGCATGATATCGTCACCAAGAAATGGCCTGGTTAGTTCATTATGCCATCATGCAAATCGCCTACTGATGTTAGGCTTTTTGGATTACTTCAAATCCGGATCACGAACACTATGAACTTTCAAGAGTGGGCACCTGCAAAGAGAGGATATTGCTGAGCTGCGAGAGCATATGAACTGTAAATTCCAATGCCAGAAAGAGTGGTTGAAAACAATCATAACGGGGGAGTAAAATATTAACCTTTACTCAAGTGTTCTGTTAGAAATGCGACGCAGGTAAATAAAGTATTGTCTTTGCATGTGTAGAGGAAACAAACAGTGGAAAGAGAATAGGCATTCCTGCATTCTCGTTCCCTGAGTCCTCTTTTCTTTTGGTCAGCGCCAAGAAAATGGACTCTGGCCACAGACAAAAATACGCGCTGCCGCGGTAATGGCATAATAGGGAGTTTAAGCAAGCGACGTTTTTGAGCCGCGGACGGCAACCGGAAATGAACATTTCGCATGCCATGGCAGTAGTAGTATATCCCAGATTTTTAACCTAATCATCTGTAATGGAGGAAAGATACTTAGCAATATAAAGGTGGTAGTGACAAGACAAGTTAAAAGGGAAAATTGCTCACTTCCGGTTGCCGTCCGCGGTTCAAAAACGTCGCGTGCTTAAATTCCCTAACGTTGCAACCCCTGACGACCGTTATTGTTTCAAATTTCTGAGAATGCGCAGGAGAGCCGGAAGTCCGTGAATCACGGACTTCCTGCTTTGGCGGTGCCCAGAGTCCGTGTTCTTGGCGCTGACCAAAAGAAAAGCGGAACCAGGGAACCGTGAGAGCTATTCTTTCTTGGTTTTTATGCTTTTGCTTCATATCGAGTGTCTCCCGGTGTTTTTCTGAACGAAGTAAAAGTATACTTACAGTTGCGTGAAGAAAGACTATCGCCATTCTCTTTGGAGGCATATGGTGAATGGATGTGGCAGAAAATGTGTCCTGAAATCTGATTCCAGATTATAATCTACAAAACAAAGGTAAAGGTTATTTTTGACAACAGATGCTTTTCACGTTACGTCATGATGGTCGCCACGTTGGTTGATCTCTCCTTGGCTTCCTTTGTTCTTCCACCGGCAACTGTACATTATACTATTATCACCTCGATCTCAAGACAGTGGGTTGGTGTAGAGATCTGTAGTGATGATACCTTTGTTGACAGGAATGAAACGGATGTAAACAAATGGGAAGAGGTGAAGTTGTCTGTGATGTCCGTGACAATCTGGGGTACAATGCTGGCAGAAGGTCGTTTATAGATTACTTAAAGGGCCTTTCAAAAAAAAAAATGCATGGTCTTGTCTTTTTCTCATAAGGTAATAACGACAACATGCCGTACAAGCGTACCTCCCCGTCATAACTTGATGTCGCTAACAGGTTTGGAGGGCTGACAGCTATGGACAAAATGTCCTCTTTGTGGCCGTTGACCTGGAAAGATAATACGCCAAAAAAACACGCCTCCCGTGAGATTGTGAAAAACAGGTACATCAATTCAATAATCGAGGCTTCGCAAGAGGCAAGCGCAAGATAGGCAGCATTCTGAGAGAATAGAGCAGCGAAACATTGCAGTATTGATAATAATATAGCAAATTCAGTATTGTTTTCGCCCTTTTAGGGGAGTAAGACTAAACATAAGAATTCACAGATGCCTTGAACAGACAGACCCATTGGTCCATAATAGATCATATCCCAGTCATAGATGAGTATTCCGTATCCCGTACGATACAGTCCCCTACGCCGGCTTTACTAACTCAAATCACCGCTGTTTCTCTTATCGTGAATTGAATAGGATGTTTCACCACGCACACAAATTGTCGAGCCTTTGCACGAAATGTATTTAGTTTCCAGTCTCCAAAAATGCCACCCTAGTAAAGGTCACATGTGTCATCACCAAAGAAGCCCCAGTAGCATTGAGGGCTTGACCGTTCGAAGAGGAAGGGGTAATCAGCAGGAAGGCGGCGTCTATCGCGTTCTTGAACGCCTGAATCTCCCCTTCCCCTCCTTCTTCGAAACGCCTACACCTGGGCTACCACCAAATGGCTCCGCCGTCCGCGTTTTGTGGCCTTACCAGGTCGTCTTTCCAGTAAGCGTATGGATGCTGAACATGGTGAAAATCTTCATTGTCATCCTGTTGCAACACCAACAACAAAACCATACATTACTACAAGACGGTCTAAGGCGAAAGGAAAAAACGTGAGTAAAGAATTGAAGACTAGGCAATCAGGAGTCTACGGAACAAGCGTACCACTTCGATATATTTTTGTCACGGTCTTTCAAGGAGAACTGAAGGCTAGAAGATCAAATTTTTTTGTGTCTTATTATTATCGAAATATAACGTCCTTTACCTAAACAAACAGGAAAAATCCTTTTTCATCTTGAAAGGCATTGAATTTGCCCAAAATCTTTGGTTGTTTTTCCAATTTGAACGCCCGCCATTTTGTTTGCGTCTCAACATAGTACTCCGCTTTCTTCGTCGTTAATACACGTAAGTTTATGGCAGAACTTGAACCATATTCTTTCGATCCAATGCGAGAAAGTTCAGGATCGGAGGAAGAGGAAGCAACCGAAAGGGAAGACTCAAGATGGGGAAATACGACTTGGTGCAGCTGTGATTTTTGCTTGAACTGGGAGGCCGGGACACCAAGAAAAGGAATGCATCTGCTGCCGCGAGATAGAGCTATGAACAAATCTCAGCTGAATTGATGGTATTCAAAAGGAAATAAAAACAACTTGATTACTAAGAGATTCTGTTGGCTGCTTTTGTTTTGTGTCATTTCGATTCAATTTGAGAAACTATTCGTTGTGTAACGCAGCATTCTAGCTTTTCGACCGTGTGTTTACAAAGAAAAGTGCTATAAACTGCCATCGCGGGTCTGAGTGCTGCGATTAATGAACAACATGTATGTAAACACATAAGCTCTGTTCGTAGTTTTGCGAATTTTCAAACTTCAATTAAACATCTTTGTGATCGTTGTCGAGTTTATAAAACCCAGCTTGAAGTGCGAATGCCAATCACGAAATAACGTGTCCCAGTTGCTTGCAAAAACAACCTTTCGGTTCACTTCTCCGGCGCTTGGTTTGCCACTGAAATCTCCCGACAAAAGAAAACATAACTTACTCACTGGGCATAAATGGAATCGATGGGGTCGCAAAGTTAACATTTCATCAATTACATGCAATATTGTCGCATCGACCGCTGTGGCCAAGACACCTTCAAAACAGGAGGGTTCGAAATGATCCGAACAGATGTGACAGGGCTGGATATTTGGCTAGTTTTTTCTTCTAAATTCGAATGATCCATTCTTCGAGAAGGACTTCATTTTAAAGAAGGAAACGATGAGAGTTCTACTAGAACAGCCCACAATAGCGCACTGAACCATTTTTCAAGTTTCCCGCGTTCAAGCAAGTGAGCGCAATGACGTCACGCATAGCGCCCAAGCCTGCTATAGTACAGCCAAAATGGCGGACTTCCATCGAGTGACCAATACGGATCTTTCTGGCCTCATAAAAATGTCAAAATGTAAGGAACCCCTCAAATACTCGAGTATTTCCTTTAACTAAGTCAGGCACGACAACATTTTTATCTTCAGTTCTCCTTTCACACACCAAGTTATTTCTAGATTGATTTTCCTGCGATACCAGACCTTTTCAGCAAATTATAAACCCCTTTACTATTTATTAACTATCCCGATTGGGATGGATAATGGTCCGTCGTGCGACCCGAATCTGGCTCGTTTCCTGAAATTGCCGCGACACAGACTCTTCGCTCTTGGCTATAGGCTCCGGACAATATTGAAACAATTTAAACACAACAAGGAACAGAGAAAGTGGGAAGCAATGCAGACCGAATTATTATTGCGTCGGTTTGGGTACTCACCGAGAATAAGTTGATTCTTCTGTCCCAGCCCACAGATATTATATATCTATACACAAAAAAAGCAATTCCGGATTACAAGTACGTGTGCAAGAAGATGAAGAAAGCAGAGTCGTAATCTT
The DNA here is from genome assembly GCF_036669925.1 of Montipora capricornis. Classification (NCBI taxonomy): domain Eukaryota; kingdom Metazoa; phylum Cnidaria; class Anthozoa; order Scleractinia; family Acroporidae; genus Montipora; species Montipora capricornis. Next base: position 10,107,150 of record NC_090891.1, on the reverse strand, counting down.
GATGTTAAACTGGTACTCATCAAGTCTAGCAACCTAGTTCCCAGGGTCTCTTTGTCGCAACGACAATGGAGACCCTGGGAACGAGGTTTCAAGTCCTGCCACGCTGAACACCAGCCAAATGACACATGACAACAAAAAAATGCCGTGTTCGACCAACACTATTCAAAAATATTGGGAATGTCTCCTATGAAGCCAAGAATTTTGGTAAATTTTGTGATAGTTTCTTTTTAACAAGACATTCATGGCTTTGCATTTCCTAGCAGTTTTTCCGAAACCTTTTTAGCTCTAGCTGCTTCTTTCTTTTGTTTACGCCTTTTGTTTTCTTTTTTTCCTTTTGTTTTGGTTTTGGTTTGTTCTTTACAAGAGCTGCTAGACGCTATTATTGCTTCATTAAGTGATTTTCTGCACCATCTTAAACAGATTATGCAAGAAAACACACTTCGCGTTGCGTGGGTGTCACATTTGGCGTGCATCTACTGTAATTAAGTGTATTTTGGACAAAAGTGCAGAACATAACGCTTGCTTGCGGTTACCTGTTTTTATTCAACACCAGATAAGTCAAATCTGCAACTTCATCAATATCACTTTCTGGAAAACAAACAAAAATTGACTAAGTTATTTAGAACAGCACCCGAAATCGTTTCAAGGAAATAAATCAGTTTTACTAAACTACACTGAAAAATTAAAATAGAGATGATTGAAATCGCGTTGATATTGAGGCGGAGAGGTGGGGTTTTAATCGACATGGGTAATGCCTTCACAAGAACGCCACAAGGGCCATAGCAGTTTAAAAGCAAAACAAAGGCTTTGGCAGCACGTTTGGTTTGGCAACTGTCTTTCCTGTATTTTGCAAAATTGCAACGTTAATTCGCTGGGTTTTACGTTAACATCGAAGACAAATTTGATTTTCTCTCTCACTCTAAATACTGAAAAGCCTGTGTAGTTAGATTAGTTTGTATAAATCGAAAAAGTAGCACAATGACTGAAAAAACGTTAACCAGCAATTTTAAATGGCATTTTAGTTGCCGTTGCCTTCACAAACTTTTGCCCCCATTACTGGTGCGTGAGATATCTTTAATCTTGTGTCGACTTCTGCCATCTCTCCGTAATCTAAAGGCCGGAAACAAACTCATTAGACTCTGTCTTACTTTTCTCTAATCTCCGGATACAATGTCCATTGTTGTAGTTCCATATTCTAAGCTTTCCGTCTCTGCCACCAGTGATTAACCTAAGGAACAACAACAACGTAAGAATGGTAAGCTAATGGAGATGTTACATCACATTGACCCTTACTATACCGGCAAATGATAAACAAGACAAGGTTATCGTTAGTCGTAAGGCTCATAGAAATTTACCATCTTATCTGGCATGGGTGGTAATCAAAATTATGTTAGTCTTAAGGTGGCTGAACACAGTTTTTGATACCCATGTTTCATTTACCTTTTTCTCTAAAACTCTTGATCCTTTGGTCGCCAAAAATGATAGCAAGTTAACAAAACGAACTTCGGTTTTTTCATGATAGTTAAGCTGACCTACGTGCCGTTGCCATGGCGACATGAATAATGCCTTTAAAATCGGTTTTGTTTATTTGCAGAAAATCTGGTCGTTAGATTTTCTTTATAATTTGCATGCAACAAGCTTGTAACGATGCTCACAAGTTAAGACTATTTTAATAATAATTTTACAGAGATCTTTAATTATCTCTTGTTGAAGGTTCACTGGAATATCTAGAATTTCTTCTGTTAAAGTTCAATTTGTTTTCAATACTCCAGTTACTTATTTCCTAAAGTACTTTCGTGCCAAATTTCGTTAAATTCTAACGAGTGGTTATCGAGAAATAGGCGTATTTCCGAGAGAGCTATTCCGCATTCAATCGCAATTTTAACTTACTACGTATGCCCTGCATTTAACTGGGTTCTTTCGAGGTTCTTTTGATAACAAGGAAAATCTGCGAATTGCGGAGTTCTTTGCATCGTTACCTCTTCTAACATACATTTCTCATAAAAGACTAAAACCATCAAAACACTTTGTTCAATTATTAAGAAAAATAGTACAGATTGCGGAATCATTGAGCAAGTAGAATGATTGCTGCACTAATAGTCTATGAAGTCATGTTTATTTTTTTGTGCAATCCTTTCGCGCGCGCTGCATTGCGTTAGCAAGAGCGCGCACAAACTGTGTTCGGCGACAACCAAAGTAAGGCGCCGGTGAAAACTGTATGGTTTCCATGTTCATGTATTTCCTGGACATCACGATTCACCGCATTTACCTTCTTTCAGTTGAGTCAAAACTCATGCAGGTGATCGCGGTGTCTCCGTGAGCTTGTGAAAATTCAAACACTGATCGACCTGTTTCCAAATCCCAAACTTTTATAACCTGAAAATAACCACCAACGAAAAAAAAATGGATTTCTTCATTTATTTACCGGAGTAAACAATTCGACATCTCCCTCACAATAAATGCGAGAATGCACTATTCAAACAATTCATTGGCAGCAGGAAAATCGGCCATTTCCAAATTAATGTCTGCCTCCTTTTCAAAGCGAGTCTGGGTTGGGTTATGTATTTTTCATATTTTTCATATTTTTCAAGTGTCAGACCGGACTGTGGCGTATTCATTTTAGTCATAATCCTAGTGTATAGACCACTTTCGATGTATGGCCTGGCTCCCGAGAGTCCCCTATAGCTCAGTGAGTGATGCAGCATCCGAACTAGTCATCGGAAGGCTGTCGTAGGTTCGACTCCTGCCGAGGGGCACTCGGATAATTTCCGAGCATCCCCGAGACACCATCGAAATCATGGATCATGGCCTGGCTCCGAAGAGTCTCCTATAGCCCAGTAGGTGATGCAGCATCCAAACTAGTAATCGGAAGCTCGCAGATTTGAATCTTGCAAAGAAGCACTCGGATATTTTCCGAACATCCCTGAGTGACCATCGAAATAAAATGCACATTTCTTCAACCAAAAAACTATTGCGGCAAAGGAGCAAAAAGTCGCATTTTTAAGGAAATGCGGCTTTGTGCTGCAAATGCAAGACAATACAATGCATACTTTATTGACCACTCCTCATAGGGGCTTTTCAGGCCAATGACACACAATCAACGTCACGATAGGAAAGAACAACAACAGATGTTAGGCCGAGAAGTTGAACCAGGGTTGACTACCAGGACAAATTCAACGAGTGGTTAGAACGGGTCTTGAACCCGGAAACTCCTGATCTCAAGGCAAGCATCCTAACCACTGAGCCACACTGCCTATAAGGCAAGCCTTTTGCCAACCAGATAGGACGTAAAACATGGCATCAGTTTTAAAAGCGCGTTACAAGGCAATATCCCAGGTATATAAGGCTTTAAAAGCGCTTGTGGTAATTTTGGCCAACGCGAACACATTTTCAGTTCTCGTGGCCCCACCTGTCGTTATTTGATTACACCAGCCGCAACAAGAAAAAGAAAACCTCTACTACATACCCAAGGTAGGGAAATCCAGCAGAAAGATGACAAGCTAAAACAAACCCTTTATGAACCTATTCACAGTGCTGGTTTGTTTCACACAGCTTGTGGAAAGCTCTGTTTATGTCTATTCACTTTTATGTCAGGAAACCTCAGAGTACTATGAGACATAGCAGTTAACTCTGCGTGTTTCACTCACTGAATTTTCCGAGGCTGTAATAATGTGCTTAAAACTTCTGTTATACTTCACACACATCACTGGCTCCCTGTGCGTGGTTATCATGTCTTTTGATGAACTCCTGGGAACAGAAAAAGGAAGATCAGACCAACAAACTACTCATTTAGAGAGAAAAGAAGTCCGTTATAAAGTCAACAAATACCCATCCAGTGTCTCAGTTCATTACGTACTAGCAGTGTAATAGTGTCACTCTGAACATAGCAAGTTGCCCAGACACAAATCCTGTAGCTAAGTGGCAGAGCGGAAGGGCTACAAATCGGAAAGCCATCAATTCGAAGAAAAATCAGAAAAATAAGAAATTCCATCTTAATGTAAGAGTTACGCGTAGCCGAGGATGGGCGTCATGTTCACTTCTATTCAAGCTATTGATAACTGGCATTCCTCGTCTATTGCCAACAGAAGTTGACGCTATAGCGCGCGCTAGCAAAGTAAATAACTAACCAAACTATGAGCCTGACTCACTTGTTTCTCAGTTGAAGAAGAGCAATTTGCTCTGACGTAGCGACAGCCAGACCTCTGGTAGAGAAGTTATAGTGAATAGCTGATGGTAAAAGAAATAAAGATGAGTGAGAATATTACAATGGCGACAGAATAACTAGAACCTAGCTTGCATGAACTGATTTTTTTTTCCATAGTGAAATAGTCATTTCATTTCATTTCTGAAGGTGATAGCGGAGCTCAGGTGCGCGAAGCACGCCAGCGGAGCACCATGGGTAAGATTTGGGAATCTATTCATGCGAGAAATTTTGGTTATGACGTCAGCGCACGCCCGTCCGTCCGCCCGTACAGACTGTTGGGGTATAGGTGGGCAGGCAGGAGCAACGGAATGAAGAGCAGGAAAGAGCACGAGAAAAGAGGCGACGAAATTTGAAAAATTTAAGCGAAGAAAGCCTCGAGAGAAGCCGAGGAAGGAGAAGAGAAAATTCAAATGAAGAACACTGTAAAGTTGAGAAAAATAGAGGGAAGAACAAAACACTTGTTTACAACGGTTAGCTTTCAGGTAATGTTTTCCTTCTTAATGCATGCCTCGCTGCCTCACATACTTTGTAAAACTCGCTAAAAAAACGAAGAAGGCCTGAAAACGTTTGCAATTCCGTGTTGACCGAGATTCTGGCATATTTCAACAATCACACACCACGTCGCCATTCAAGCTTACAGCAGACATCATTGGCTAGTTTTCTTGTCATCATTATCTATTTCGTCAGACATATAGGGCCGTTTATACGAGAAAAAAATAAGCCGCGGCTTACATAAGACGCGAAGCGAGCCATTAAAACGAGTACAGCTTATAAAAGACGCGAAATGCTCGTATGAATGGTTCGCGGCTAATTTCGCGGGCAACTGGTCCAATGATGACGTAACTTATTTTGATGCCTCGTTTTGGGGCAATTAATTGTGACGCAAGATTTGCAACATTAAACTAACGTCAGTTTGTCATGCGTTTGTCCTGTTATTGATCATGAATTTCGTCATAACATTGTCAAAGTAGCTGTGAATCCACAAGACGATAGCCGATTGTACTTGACAAACAACATATTATTTCGGTGAAAACTTGAGTGGAACGGCTGAAATGACATTCGTTTTCTCGGTGAATCTTTTTCTTTAGTAATATGTGAATCGTTCTCGCGCTCGCCATTTTTCTCAGGCGAACGGACAAGAGCAAAAGAAAGTCTGGGCTACAATAACAAAACAAGTGGATGCGCAGAAGCCGTTCACGGCTTGAGCAAACCGCGGACAACGCTTGAGTACAGTTATACGAACACTTTCAAGTCCAAGGTAAGCCGCGGCCACGAGTAAAATTTTTCCATAATATATTCCTCTAATCTAGATTGAAGAAGAAACGAATTGATGTTTTTTTGAACGCCAAAAGCTTACCGGAAAAAGACTGGTACGACCTTGAAATATGATTTAAGTTTTGATGGCTCTGCCAAATCGACAACAACAATGGGGTTTGCCTTATTTCTTGGTCGCTTTGTCGCCAAGTCGTTGAGCCGCAACGACCAGGCGACAACGATAGTGTGTTTATAGCTTTAGCCGTGAACTTCGATTTTGTACCACTTAAACGGGGTGTTCGCGTCTTATGTAAGTCGCAGCTTATTTTCTCTTGTATAAACGGACCTAATCATAATCGAACTCTCGGTTATCTGGTTACCGGCAAAGAATGCACTTGTAAGCAATGTTTATAGGTTCTTTTTGGCCAGATAAGACTTAGAAAAGCGGTTTGATAAGCTCGAACCTGCGATTTTCGGCAAAAACTCCAACAGCGATTGAGTTATAACAATCGTTTGTCTTGTTCGTCACGCGGTTTTGTGGTGGACTACGGTTGCTTATTTTGGAACTGAATTCATCATTGCTGTGAAGACTGTCCACACTAAATTAATACCGTTCGATTTATAGGCTTTTTGTGTGAAATGAATGTCCAGTCGTGAGCTGCTTTGTTTGACTGTGAAATTGCAGTCCAGTAAGCGAATTGCTACGCGTCAGCTTGTCTTTTTAAATAGTAATTTTTTCTGTTGTTCTAAACTGAAGAGAGAGGGTGTAAAGATTATCAGTCAAACGGAAAGTGTTGTGAAAGAGATTACTGTGCAATGTAAAGTTTTTGTTGATTAAAATTGTTGGTTATTGTTTGCAAGACTTATTTGTTTACTGCTGTCAGCTCTGACGTGTTTGATCACTTTAAAGTGTATATACTAATGACGATTAATTTTGTACTTTATGGAGAAGCGTAATTACTTCCATATGCACTATATTGCTTTCTAGGTTTCGAAACGGGAACTCCGCTTTTAGGTTTGGTTAAATCTACA